>NC_056744.1:1078359145-1078509145 GCF_019279795.1 Protopterus annectens | reverse complement strand
TCAACTAGAGCCAAGTTTTTTATACCGTTGAGTGGCTAGCCATGCCCTGGTAATTCATTAGATATGCCTTCCTTATTTATACAACCAGGGAAATGAGTATTATATTGCTTACTGTTTAGTACTTTTAAGCTTGTGTTTTTCTAATCCCAAATAATGAGATGTATAGAGTCCATGCTTTCATATGCCTATATGTCAAATGAAGCTAGAATGAACATTTTAAATGCAGATCTCCTTTAGAAAAGATGGCATTGTTTTCTCCCCACTGACCACAGCATCCTGCTATCAGTGTGGGCATATTTCCTTAGCTCGCTACTGCAACTTTTTGGGGAGGGCAGACAGGCAAAGGGCCTGTCTGCCATTCTTTGATGGCTGCTTGCTGCCACCCCCATCACACATGTATTTTCCTTTTGCTTCCATTGTTAATGTCAGAGTCCATCATGTGTACTGTCAGTATCACTCCTCTTACCTCAGTTCCTGCATTTATTATGAGTGAACCTCAGTGCAATCTCTTACCTGATGGAACATCCTTTCAATGAAAGACACCTTCAAGGCTGGACAGGTATGTGTCACCTTGCCATCGCGTCTACCTCTTGTACCGGTTCTTGACTGGTATCAAAACTGTAAACACCCCATTATTATTATATCCACCACAACCACCACAGGATAGAGAATCTGTCTCTCTAAACTTGTAAAACAAACATGTTTAATGCACTTGTAAAACAAAACGTGAATAAAAAAACAAAAATGACTGTCCACACTAATTCTTCAGTTAAGCTCTTTCTTGCGTTTTAATATAAACGAACTTCATCAGAACTAACAAACAATCTCAGGTAACCATTTAAATACAAAAATATTAATTGATAGCCCAGTCAGCTTTCACCAATTGAATTAATTGATTGTTATATAGGTTTAAACATACATAAACTTATATCCATTTCATAAAACTATATATGTTATTATAGTAACATTTATAATAACAAAAAGGCAAATTTTAATAATATAGCCTATCATTTAAAGGGCAGTTAACTTTTAAAGTGCCATTTAAACCAGGAATTTGATCAGCTTTCAAAAACACTTGCCATCTTAGCTCTTTAATCTCAAGAGCATTATTGTACTCTGTTACATAAGGTGATAAGTCAGTACACTCCAATACAAAAAGTACACATTTCTTAAAATTTAAACATTCTAGAGCATGTTTGGCTAAAGCATTGTTCACATCTTTATTCTTAATAGCCAAACAATGCTCATAAATTCTTTTTACTCTTACTGTTTTTCCCACATAAAAATTGTGGCAAGTAGAGCAGGATGCTAAATATACTATTCCACAACTTTTACAGTTGAATCTACCTTTTCTAATCATATTTTATGAATGTGGGGGAAAATATATTTTTAGAAGAATCAATAAACCTACATTGCCTGCAGTTATAACAGGGATATGTGCACATAGGTTTTCTAACAGTTCTGTATTCCCCTGCCTCCAGTATGGATTTCACACTACTTACTTTTTTGGAAATAAAATGGGGGTGGGTGGTCATGTAGAACCCTTGCTAGGTCCCAATTCCCTAAAAAATGACCTTCTAATTATTGGAAATAGCCTGTTTAATCCTGTTACAATACAAACTAATGCGGAGAGGGAAAGCACTATCCATCTTTTTATCAGTGTTATTATTATTTTTAGGAGTAAACCCACTGGTTAAAATTGGTGGAAACTTTTCCGTCCTGACCAATAAAACTTGTTTCAAGATACTTTTTAACTTGTCATGTGGGTAACCACTCTGAACAAACATAAGTAACAGCTTGTTTGCCTCAGAAATTAAATTTTCATATTCTGAAATGAGTCTGCTGAGACGTATAATTTGCCCTCTGACCAAGTTCAACTTCATAAACAGAGGACCTCCACTCTCATAGTGGAGAAAATTATTGGTGTAAGTGGCTTTCCTAAACATCATACTGGTGAATCTCCTCTTTTCGACTTTCATAGCAATATCCAAATCCAGGAAGTGCACATTCGTGCCAACTTCACTCAGTACAAACTTCAGTCCTAGTGTGTGTTTGTTAATTTCATCCAAAAGTGAGTGTAACTCATCAGCAGACACATTCCAGATGAATACCAAATCATCAATAAACCTCCTGTATAGAAAACATGCTTAAATCTTTCCAATTTGGTCAGAAAGGACAGTTCCCACCAACTTAACACCAAAGGCAGGTGTTACTTTTGCACCCATGGCTACCCCACTGGTTTGACGGTATATCTTCCTGTCAAAAAGAAAACAATTGTTCTTTAAGACCAATTCTAATAATAAACAAATGGACTGAACCATCATGTCCCCATAAGTGGTGTGTTCCACTAAAAAACTTTTAACAGCTTCTACTCAAAGGGTCTGATCAATTGAAGTATATAAAGAAACAACATCAACAGTAACCAAAAATGTTTCTGTACCCTTAAATGTGTAATTTCTTAATAAGTCCAGGAATTCCCACGAATCTTTTAAAAAATAAATGATCCAAGTAATGAGAGATGGTGACAGTTTTACTTTTCTTAGCAGAAACAATAGGTCTAAAGGGTGGGTTGGTTAAATCTTTATGTATTTTTGGAATTCCGAAAAATATCCCTAATAAAGGTACCTCAACATGAAGAAACTCATAAGTGCCCAGACTTGATGTAATTTTTATTCAATAAATCCATTAACTGATGATCTATGTTACAAACGTTTTCTAACCAGTTGGTAGTTCTTTTAATCACGTAAGTTTTTCATGTGAGTTTGATAATCAGACATTTTCATGATAACCAACCCATTCCCTTTATCCGCTTTCATAAATCTGTACTATTGATTCTTTTTTTATTATTTATTGCTACCATTATTGGCAAGTGAACCTGATTTAATATTCAAAACAAAGGCCGTGTTGTTAGCATAAGCATGTTTAGTGCACTTATTTAAAGCGATTTGTTCACTTTAAGAAACATAATCGTGCCACCATGGTATGTGGGCAGTAAGTGGCAAACAGCATTTTCTTTCCAAAGGAGAATGTTTTTTTGGCTGCTGCCCTTCAAGTAAAAATGTTTTAAAAATAACATTTTCCCCAAGTTTCTATCACTGAGGCTAAACCACAAACATTAACCTCAGAGATATCAAGTTAAGGAAGGCGTGCAGTGTGTCCACAGACTTTAATGATTGCATTAGCGAGAACGCACAAAGGTACATCTATTAAAGTTTATAGATGCACCTCATGTTATCCTTCAGTTGATGTCACTGAGGGATATACACCATTTATGTGCACCATGGTTTAATGACATTTACAAAACTGTTTTTTATTAAAAAAGGCTCAAATAGAGAATGAAAGTAGTACAAGTACATAACACTAAACTCATTAAATGCCATGATGTGAAGAAACCACTTTCGCATTCATGAATGTGGTGCAAACAGTTTAGGAACAATTTCAAATGTTCTGCATACTAGTAAATGTTATTATATTCTTAAAACAATATTTGAGATTGTTTTTTAAATAAAAAAAAACAGTTTGCTAAACTCTTTCAAATGTTAGCAAAAAAAGAAGTCAGTCACTTATCTGCCCATGAATACAACTGCTCTTCCTATAATACCAGTCATATGCTCTTCATGGCCCTGCCTGATCGCTCGCACTTGGCAATAACCTGTGGGAGAAACTAAAAAAAAATAATGTCAGGTACAGTGGCATCAGGTTTTAAAGCACTCTAGGTAGCCTTATGACTCTTCTTGAACTCCAATCTTCCACATTTATCTCAGGCAGCTGGCTTTGATAATGCATTCAGTGGAATTGGTATATATCAGTTGGCTAAAGACTTCATCGTCCTTAGTTCTGAAAATGTGGTATGGCTCTCACATATACAACTTTCAGCCAGTCACTGGTTACATCTCATATTGGCATTGTCATCTGTTTGTACAATGTAGGCTCATGGTTCATCTGCATTTTTGTACTGTAACACCAGTAACTTCCCATATTATCTCTCCTCCAGCCTTGGGTGCATTGGTTGCCATAGCTGAAGGACAAGGAGAGTCTAGAGGGAATAATCCCTGTCAAAAAATGCTTGCAAGGGTCTTTTGCTTTTTGGTCACTTTTCTTGACAGATTTGAAGAGGCTAGTTTTTGGTCTCAGTTTGGATTCCAGAATAAGTACACTAATAGCAGGCATCAAATGTGCTTTGCTCCATCAGCAATATGTGGAATAGCACAGTATGAAATAAGAGCTTTGTGAGGATTATGCTGACAAAGAATATTTTTAGCAGTCTGGAGTGCTTTGTCAGCAACTTCATTGGACTGTGAATAGATAGAACTTGATGTAGTTGGTACAGAGTCATAATTCTTAGAAATTGCTGGAACTACATGTATACAAACTGTAAACCATTACCTGTGTTCAGTTCAGTAGGTTGTCATATCTGGTAAACATTGTCTTGAATCTGGCTAGTCATTGTTGATGTATGTAATATTCCTATTGTAATAGGTTACTGCTAAACAACACCTCTTATTTGCAGTCACAAAGTTCTGCAGCTTTTCTTTGCCGTGAAGTTTATGGTAATGGAGTCTGTAGCAATGGTTATGTCCACTAGAATGGTTTAAGTATCATGCATAAGTGAAACACTGACACAAGCTTTGCAGTGTCCTTGCTGATACTAGACCACCGTGTTGATATTTTGTTTCTGTCGTGACAGTTAGGCCTTTGTGTCCTTCATACATTTATTTGAAAATTTTGTCATGTTGTGAAGAAGATACAAAAATTCTGATTTGGTACAGTAGCAAACCATTTTGTGTTTAGACAGTTGTTCTCTGATGATGTAGTATTTTTAGATCTTTTTGTATGTATCTAGGTACTAGGTCACCCATACCTCACACATTTAATGACTGCTTGTCTTTGTCCTGTATGATAGCCTGTTTCAGTTTTCCTAGCCTTTTGGTAGTTACTGGTTCACTAACCATGATGTTGTACTTAAAAGCAGTGATATATTCTTTGATATCAAATAGTGTCTGATCAGCAATGGAGTTTCTTGATAACATATAAGACATGACACACTTCTTTCTGTATGTATTGATTGCTCTAGTATTTAAATGTCCCACTCACAAAAGCAACATCTGGCATCTAGTCAGTAATCTGTCCAAATCATAGAAATACATCAGTGGAAATAGTGGTTTGTGGTCAGTCTGGAAATGGAAACACTCTAGCCCTAATAGGTATCTTAAGAACTTCTGACATACACACACACTTGCACGGAACATTTTTTGCTATTTGTGAATATATCTGTGTTATACTAGTTAGCATTCTGGAGCAACTGGTGTCCAGACCATGATTACAGAATACAGCACTCATAACCAGTGGTTTGGTGACATAACAGTAAACAAACACCAGACCAGACTTCAGCTTTTGTTTAACTTTGATGAAAACATGGGGTTGAGCATTCCTACGTGACTGAGGAAAATCTTTTAGTAAATCTGTCAGTGGATGTAGCACTGTCGGGAGGACTGGTACAAATGTGCACTAGACTTTTATTGTGTCTAGGATCTGATATAGCTTAGTTAACACAGGCTGGACTCAGAGCCAGCTCATGGTCAATTGGGGCCCTAGGCAGGGTAATGGATTAGGCCCCCCAAAGCCATTCCAATGTCCTATTACTGGGCTATTTCTCCCCAGTTACCATAAACACTGTTCAAACCTATCAGTATGCATGCTATTTTATTCTTTACTAATACAATGAGTACAGATATTTGGATTTAATCTAAAACTTTTATTTCAAATTTTATATCACAAACACTGATACACAAAGAGAACAGACTTAGTATTAACAGTCAACTTCTATGCACTTGAAACTCACATTCATTGCAACTGAATTGAAACCCACATTTCAAAGAAAATGCATCGGGCCAGTTGCAGATTAAGTTTACCTCTGAGCTGTTTTCAAACCATAGGCCTCTTGCACACATTTTTAGGACCATGCATACATATATGCATGTGCTCTTTGATTCATCTTCCTTATTGTATTAAACTGTAGTCCTTGCACAATACAGCACCACTTAACCCATGTAGACTCCAAAGAAATTTTCCTTAGGTAGACTGCAAGTGTTGTAGGTGTGATGGGTAAGAAAGAGGTAACTGGGAATATATTTTCTGGGAGTGTAATGAGTTGGAAGACGTTAAAGATTCCCTGCAGACTGTTCTGTCAGAGATACTGAGTGAGCAAATTGGTATAATTAAGGAAATTATTTTTTTGAGCTATGAACCTTAGAACCAAAAATAACCCATTATACACTTACTTACTATATATTAATTGATATTAATGGTTAGCTCATACTACTAATATTCTAATATCTAATTTTGCTAATTTTTTCATTATGAATGTTAATGTTTTATATCTTCCTTGTATAACATATATATATCTTTGGAGCTTAAAGTTACTACACCCTAACCTGGACCAAACAAACAAGCAAACTCCAAAAGCTAAAATCTGATTACTATCAACTTAAGAAGTATCTGTAATAAAATAACACCCCTATATGCATGGACCGAAAAAATAAACCGATATATTAGCCATAACCAAAACTTGGCTACACCCCAACATAAAAGATACCAATATTCTACCTCCCACCTTTGCCATACTCAGACTAGACAGACCAAAAAAAAAAGGCGGGGAAATTTATTTTATTTTTCATTTGTTTACCGGGATAGTCTGACTGGGTAGCCCATTTTCAGCAGCGGCCTGAGGAGAAAAGCTCCAAAGATATACATATGTTATACAAGGAAGATATAAAACATTAACATTCATAATGAAAAAATTAGCAAAATTAGATATTAGAATATTAGTAGTATGAGCTAACCATTAATATCAATTATAATGCACAAATTACAGAACACCAGGAACAATCCATTGACATATGGCAACAAAGAGAGGAAAAACAGGAAAAAAAAGTAAAAAATAAATGAATAATGTAGAGTGGGAAGTGAAGTGGGAAGAGGGAGATTATCCAGGGGTGCTACAGGTGCAGAGCCAGTTATTGATAAGGTGTTCTTTGAGTAGTTGTTTAAATATGATGATGGTGGGGGCAGTGAGTATGTATTGGGGTATAGAGTTCCAGGATTTTGCAATGTGATTGGCAAAAAGAGAGTCACCAACAGAGTTACTAGATTTGTGGGTTTTTAGAAGTAGTTTGTTGGAGGAGCAGAGAGTACATGATGTGTGGTAGGGTTGGATTAGTTAATTTAGTGATGGACAGGCATCTGGATGATAAATGATGTTATGAGCAATTGGCATTTGATTAAGTGTTAGAAGATGTGGCAGTTCTAGCCAGTGAAGTTTTTTAAGGGAAGTGCAGTGATGGACTCTATTGGGGATGTTAGCAGAAAACGAGCAGTGTTGTGGTAGCAAGTCTCTAGTTTAGAAAGTTCTGATTTTCTAAGGTTGGTGAAAATGGGGGAGGTGTATAAAGTGTGGACAGAAGGTGGGTTCTAGCAAGGGCAAGTCTGATATGAGGGGTAATGAAAGTTCTGGATCTATATAGGCAACAAGTTTGATATGTGTTTTCTTGACTGTTAAGGCTATGTGTTTGTCATGTCTTAATGAGCTGTCTATTGTGACTCCTAGAAGTTTAGTGTTGTCTATAGGTTCGATTTTGGTGCCATTGGAGGAGAGGATATAAAGGGGGAGGAGGGTTCTATGGCTTTATTATGAGTGAATATCATAAGCTTTGTTTTGTTGGGGTTTAGTATGAGTTGGTTCTACTTGAGATATAGTTCTATATCTGAGAAGGCTTGTTGTGTTTTGAGTTGTAGTTCTGGATAGGAGTGGGCTGAACAGATGACTGCAGAGTCATCTGCATATTGTACTATAGTAGTGTAAGGTTTAGCAGAGTTAAGTCTATTTGTTAAGACGGAGTAAGGGGCCGAGTATTGAGCCTTATGGGACACCAGTAGTAATGGGTAGAGGTGATAAGTCATCAGCCCACTTGACAGCTTGCTGTCGATTAGACAGGTAGCTGTGGAACCAAGCAAGTGCTGAGCAAGACAAATGTATAGAGGCTAGTACTTGTAGTAGTATTTGTTGTAAGACGGTGTTGAAAGCTTTAGACATGTCAAAGAATATAGAAGAAACAAGGTTGTTGTTGTTTTTATGGTTGACAGTATCACTGAAACATAAAAGAGCTGTGGTAGTACTGTGTTTTGGTCTAAAGCCATGCTGTGCATTTCGGAGGAGGTTGTTTTTCAGTAAGTACATTCGAAGTTGGGAATGTATACATTTCTCCAATATTTTGCTAATGGGAGAGAGTATGGCAATGGGTCTGTAGTTGATTATATCTGCAGAAGATCCTCCTTTATGCAGAGGAATGATATGAGACACTTTCCATAGTAATGGTACATATTGCTCAATGATAGAGCGATTGATAAGGATGGATGTTGAATAGGAAATGGAATCACTTCCAAGTTTAAGAAATTAATTTGGGAGTTGATCAGCGGCAAGAGTAGTGGGTTTAAGTTTGAGAAGGAGCTTTTTTATGTCATTAGTCTGGATGGATTTGAATGAGAAGGAGGGAGAGTGGGGAATGGAAATAGTGGGTATTGTTAGAGGGGATTGGTTGCTGTTATTTAGTAAGGTTTGGATGGAGTTGATGAAATGTGTGTTGAAATGGACAGCTATTGATGTGTTGCTATTTGGGATTGAAGGGGAGGGGGTGGAGGTTTGGCTGGGGGAAAGCAGATGTTTGATGGCCTGCCATAATTTCTTAGGATTATTTTTATGTTTATATTGGATTACAGTATAGTACAATTTCTTGTAATTGTGGATTTTATTTTTGTCAAGATTTCGTAGTTGGCAGTAGTTCTGTAAGGAGGATAGGGTTTTAGTGGATTTGTAGCTTAGCCATGCTTTATCTCTTTGCTTCTTGATGTTACTTGTTTTTTTGGTTAGCCAAGGAGTTGGGCTGCTTTTGCATCGGGTTATTCTAAAAGGAGCTAGTGAGTTTAGGATATTAAAAATGCATTATTGAAGTATACAATGGCTTTGTCTAGGGGAAGGTGCCATAGATGGAAGGGTGGTCACTAAGTGCATCAGGGAAGCAGCCGACTTGGGTACATGGATTGGGGCAGTTTGAGAGAATCCAGTCTAGTATGGAGTGTTTGTTGTTATGCTTGTTGATTCGTATGGGGGTGGTGATTAATGGGAAGAAGCCAAATAGGTTTACAAAGTTAGTTGGAATAGTGGAGGTGTATGAGGTTCAGTCTAGATTGATGTTGCCTAAGATTAATGTTTCTTGATTGAAGTTAGAGGTTGCCCAGCCAAGTAAATTTTTAGTGGTATGGCAATTATAACCTGGGTGGGTATATGGCTATAATTACAATGGACTTGTTTTTGTTGATGTATAGATGAGAGACTATGACTTCAGAGTCAGTCATTAGAAGAGCAGATATATCTAGTTGCTGGAGGGTAAGGTTAGTTCTATAAAGAATGGCTAGACTGCCACCGCATTTGAGCTTTCTGTCTAATCTATGGATGTTATATCCTTGAGGCAGAAACTCATTGATTTTTAATATGGTCTTTTAACCAAGTTTCAGTAAATATAGCGATATCTGGAGAGTACAGTGAGGTGTAGCTTGGAATTCAGGAATTTTGTTAAGAATGCTTCTTAGACTAATATTTAGGATTAGTAGGTCAGAAGTGGTATGGGTAAGAGGAGAGGTGATAGCTGTGGAAGGGTTTACTGTTTGGAAGGGGGTTTGCAATTTTGTGCAGGGCCAGGGTTATTATGTATGTCTCCACAAAGATTAAGTAGAGAAGGCTTAAGCAAGTAGCTGTGTATGCCTTTATAGGGTGGCTTGAAGCTTTTGTATGGTAGGAGAGTAGGTTTATGTGTGGAGAGGTATTTTAAAGGGAAAAAGAGGTTTATGAAATTGAAATGTTGTGAGGATATGCTGATATTAGAGTTTAGATAAGATTGTGGACTGTGATAAGGCATAGTGGGTGTGTATGTATGGGAGATGTAGAGATGGTGATAGGAGGTAGAGTAGTAAGAGGATATGAGTAGGAAGGTTAGCAGAGCTGAGAGTTAACATCATTGTGACTTGAAGGCATGGTGGATGTACTGTGTAAGGTTAAGGAATGAGTGTGGGTGTGAGGTAAGTTGTGGGAGGAATGTAGACAGGGTGGGGATTGTAGTAGGAGTGTAGGAGACTTGATTGAGGGTAGAGAGAGAATGTGATGTAGAGAGTGGGTGATGTGTAATGGGTTGGAGTAGGTGTGATGCTGAAAAATGTTATTGGTTTATAGAGCAGTGGGATGTGGTTTGTGGGACTTTAAATGTAATGATAAAGGGAGTGGGTGGGAATGGGGGTAGGGTAGCGAAGTGAGTCCAGAGTGTAGCAGAGGGGAAATGGAGTGGGAAGTGCTAGACCTTGGACAGACTGAGATAACTAGCAGAAACAACATAGAAAAAGAACTATCGCTAAAATGGAAAATAACAGCAGGTAGGAAGTATTCAGATTGAGAGGGTGTTAGTACTTTGTGTAATTAGAAAGTAAGCCCTATTGGGTGAATATGCAGAAGGACATAACATCTGTATAGCTGTAGTACTACAGTTGCTGTAAGGGGAGGTTTGGCAGAGTAAAAAAGCAGAGGGGATTATGATGAGCGCTGAAGTGTTAGGACCTGGGCAGGATTGTAAGTTGGTAGGCTAGAGGAAATTGTAATATCAAAAAGTGGTTACATGTGGTAGTTGGAGGTGTACTGAACTAAGTGTGTGATAAACAAACAGGAATTACACAACTAATGGAGTTAGGGGAGGGGAGAAGTATGGCAAACTGGGTCAGATGAGAAAGGTAATAGCTCTGTTATATCCCTCCACAATCAACATAACTCGCTACCCAAACAATATACTCTCTTTTCATAACACAGAGATACTAATAACCACCCCAAACCTTAACAATAACAAATAAATCTGTATACTTTTAGTCTACATCCCACCCAAAACAATTTACCAGTCCTGGAAGACATACTGTCCTGGACATCTGATAACATTAAAATAGAAACAGTCATTCTGGGCAACATGAACATAAATTGGAAATCCATCACAGCCAACTCCCCCAACATAAATATCAATCTGTATGACTTCAAACAACTAATTTCAGACCCAAAAAGATTCAATAAAGACTTTACTAGCCAATCCACCTTAGACTGGATCCTTGTATCTTCCCTAACTAACTTCTCCTCCTCAGGCACACTCCCAGGCTCACTAAGTGACCACCTCTCAGCCTTTGCCATTAGGGTTTCCACCCACCCTCAAAACAAATACTGCCTAAAAACAGGTAGAAATACAACTAAACTTAATCAACAAACTCTCAACAACCTACTACAAAATATAAACTGGACACTCCTAAAATCTCTACCCCTTAAGGATGCTGTGCAGTATTTCAATACCACATTTCTGAGAGTACTGTACTAAGTAAAAGAGTAAATACAACCAAAAATCCATGGATTACCTCAGACTGCATCAGCTTCATGAAACAGACACAGCATGGAATGTATGGAAACAATAAAACACAAAACAACCTCCAGACCTGCAAGACATTAAGTAACAGAGTAACCAAACTAGACAACAATTGCAAACAATCCTATTACTCGAACCTCCAGTTGCAACACGGAAATAACCCCCAAAAATTCTGGCACTGTATATCTACCTTCCTCAACCCAGGAACAAAGAACACTCCCCCTCTCCCACTAGACCCCCATCTCAAATAGCAGAGGAATGTAACAAATACTTTATCAGATCTATAGCTGACCTACTCACCACCAAAACTAACTCAGGACTCCAAAACTCAAGAAAATCTCTATACTTGTACTCTGTCTCAAAGTTATAGAACTCCCTCCCACCAAACATTACCCTAATTCCTAGCCTGTTACTCTTTAAAGCTGCCTTAAAAGAACACGTAAATCATGGCTATGCTCTTGCATAACTCCAGGCTAGACCCCCCCCCCTTACCTTCTCAAAACTCACTATTCTTCCCACTGTACTACCTTTTCATAATATGCTAACTTCCTCTATACTGTCACCAATTGACTTAACAACATCTGTAACAATTTGTAAGCTATACTTCTATGTGTACAAAACTTACTCTTCTAATCTGTGAAAGTGTATAAATTCCAGCTGTATATTTTGACATGTTCAATGTATATAAAACTCTAAATTGTAAATGTGTGTAAACTCCATATGTTCATTTTGAAATGTTCATTGCATGTAAACTTTATATGTTTTAGTATGACACATTTATTAGTATTATATAAGGATCACATAGATAAACGTATGGGAGCTTTTATCTCCGGGCCTCCACTGAAAATGGGTTTTGTAACCCACACGGGCTATCATGGTAAACAAATGTCAAATAAATAAAATAAATAAACAATACAAAATTGGAATTGCCTAGACATAGTAAGGCCTTAATGAGTCTAATTATGATGGCTGCCAAAAAAGCAATTACTACAAAAGGGAAGTCAAAGTCTAAACCAACATTACTAAAAGTAGCAAAGATAGTAACAGAGAGAAAACAACTACAATTAGGATCTTTAGAAAAGGGTAGGAGCAAATTACATAGAAAAAAATGGGAATTGTGGGATCAGTGCATGCAGAGGAGAAATGAGGTTTAAAAGAAGGCAGAATTTGAAAGAGCTATGTAATGTTTGATTGACAATGACTGGATATAATATAAGTGAAGCATAATGTTTCCAGCTACAGTTGTGTCAGCATGGTTTGTAATGTAAAATGTTTGGAACTGAAATTGTGTGTGTGGTTTATTTTTATTTATATAAATGGAAGATTGCCTATGTCATACATGATAATTTAATAAACATGTTTCTTGTTTAAAACAAAAAAGGGGGAAAAATACAGCACCATTTGCTACTGTGTTTTAAATTTATAGTTTTGAATGTTTTTCCAGTAAGCAATGAAACAAAACACACAAACCAATAATGACAAAACTGACCATTTCAGAACATTTTAACCATAAAAGCCCACTCAAACTTCAATCCACCAGTATCAGCTAATATGCACATTCTCTGCAGAAGTAAATCAGCTGAATAAGTCCACCTTAAAAAGATATGTAACTAATGAAAAGGTTGCTGCTAGCACACAACTTTATATTTCAGTGTTTCACCTACAAACTCAGTGCCTGCTGCCCTTGAAGAATAAATTGACAATGTTACGTTAAAAAAATGGTAAGCTGGTAATATTGCAATAGGGAATTGGTGGTAAACATCAGGTTCATAGTTATAAAGCATCTTTTCCAAAGGAGGACACACTCAGGACTGCAGCACCCCACCCCATCTTTAAAGTATAACACAGTATCAGCTCTCCATCTACATGGTGTGGGAGTAGAACCCACAGCCTTCTGCATCAAAAGCAAGTATGCAATGCTACCTGGTGTACTAACACTGCTTTCAAATTTTCTAGCACAAACAGTGATGACCATTTGCTAAACAAAACAGCTGCACATTGAAGACAGACTTAGCATGAGAAGCAGTAAACTTTTCTTCCCTTGAAGCTCACAATTCCTTGAAAATGCACTGAAGCTCACAATTCCTTGAAAATCTACTGAAACAGTCTTGTAGTTGATGAAGAGGATTCAGGCTCTTCTCTCCTGTAACTGAGGTACAGGGTTTGAGCTTCATTAAAATAACCTGCCATTCACACATACACAGCACCTTACCTTACTGCGTGCTTCCTATAACATTCTGCAGAAGAAGCAGGCAGCGGGAAAGGTTGTGTGTTTAAATTCTACTCATGAATGTGGAATAGAGCAAGCAAGCAATAGCAGGTATGTGTGGATGTATGACAAGATGTAAACATTAGGTGTTCTTAAAGATGAACGCCCTTAAAGAAGACATATAAGGTTTTTTAACACTGTTCAAAAGGAATCTGGATGAGTGAATGAGGCACTATAAATTCTTACCAGGAATAGTGCCCACAATCCTCCTAGACATGGGCAGTCATTACTAAATGCAATCTTGGATATTAACTAACATTTCTGTGGCATTACATTGGGTGAAATGGCTAGGCTTAGAATGACCTCCAGGTTGATAACCTAGTCATCTCCTATGATCCTGTGATCCTGAAGAAGTGGTGATTAGTGTAGTGTGGAGTGCTGGTCTCCAAATCCAAGTAGAAATACAAACAAAGATGAAACAAACACATTTTTATTTACAAAATTAGGTAAAGTGCTTTCTTCCTTACAATTCAAGGATCTCTTCAGAACAAGTTCAAACAAGCTTGAAAAACAGTTAAATACTGTTTTCAAAACTGACATCATTTGCGTATTGGCTAATACCAAATAGTTTAATTAAGCTTCACTTACTAAACCCTTAATTACACTTGCACACCTACCCAGTAACCAGACAGTGACTAAAGGTGAGAAGCAATCCTTGTACCTTGTGTTTTGAGGTAAACACCTTAACCATTATGCCGGTTCCCAACCAGTTTTGTGTCATGTGTCTCAGTATCCAGACTAAGGTGAAGTACATCATCAGTGACAACAATGCCTTTGTGCCCTTTGAAAGGTTACGTATTTCTTTTGCCAAAATAATATCAAATGGCAATCTTTTAAAGCAGATCTTTCTTGTCCAAGTATGAAGGTTATTAGCTTTTGACCATGTCTCTCTAGGGGTATCTGCCAAAATCCACTTGAAACATTTAATGTAGAAAATACTTTTGCACCAACCAACCTAGCTGCATTTTTTTAAAAGGTAAGCGAAATAAACATCTCTCTCATCATTGCATTATTTAACTTTTTAAAATCACATTCTCATATTACCATTCTTTTTTGATAACTGGTATCATAGGTGCACACCA
Organism: Protopterus annectens; assembly: GCF_019279795.1. Classification (NCBI taxonomy): domain Eukaryota; kingdom Metazoa; phylum Chordata; order Ceratodontiformes; family Protopteridae; genus Protopterus; species Protopterus annectens. The sequence continues at coordinate 1,078,494,296 of NC_056744.1, read as the reverse complement.
TTCAGTAGGTTCAGTTACACTTGGCTGGATGATAAAAACAACAGTAACTAACAACTTTCATCCAAAATCCATGGACTTCATCAGAGTTAATGCTGAACAACTGAATAGCAGTTTGAATACCAATTGGAATACAAAACCACCAATCAAAAACACCTCCACGCAAATAAAAGCACAGTAGATGTGATTTTAAAGGAACACGCACCCTAGGATATATAACTAAAAACATTGTTGCACAACCTACAAAGAAATCACTATAATCATAAAAATAGTGAAATAACTAAATGAAAATAAAGATGAAAATAAATATGAATATAGGTAATCACTTCCTGCAAATGAAATAAGATTACAGAACACTTGCTGTCACCTTCAAAACACTCATAATAGAAACAGTCGTTCAAATCGGGGGGAGCCGTGAGATTCAGTCATAGCTGCCAACATAGTTGTTTGTACTCTAATAATGTGTTTACAGTTATTGCTGTTTTTACGGTCCAGAATAAAGTGAGTGTTATCATCCAGCCAAGTGTGATTTGAACTGTTTGTAGTCTTTGTTAGTTTGGTTCCTGGTTTTTACACTTTCACTTGCACTGTTTGTGTACATTTGAGTACTGTTCTGACTCTACTTTAGAGAGCATGGGATATGGTACCATTCTGGATGTGATCAAGTCCTGTGGGAAGTATCTGGCTTCACTGGCTCTCAGTTAAGCAGACCAATGGATCCAAATACATCTACATTAATTTCATTCAACTGACGTCAGACCCAATATGCATGTCAGAGTTATAGTGAGGAAGTTAACATATGGACTTTTCTGTATGTACGTCCAAATGCCATAGTTCTGCCTCTTCCACTCAGTCATTGGTAGGACTTTTTGTATACACCTGAATTTACTTCTAGGGCTATGTATTTCAGTTTCTGCTTCATGCAACTACAAACATATTACTGTAACATCAGCCCCTGTATCTATTTCAAAGCTTCCTGGTATTTCTAGTATTTGTAGTTTGACTTGCCAGTCTGGCATAGCAGTCAGTAGAGCCAGGAAAAAATGTTTTTGAATGTCTTCATCAGTTTTATTTTCAGTGGGAATTTCTTTTATCAGCTTATTTTTGCAAGTAAGAACAAAATGTCTCATTATGTTAGTTTTCTTATACTTTCTGACTCCTGTACCCCACTGATTCATTATATGAATGGTTACATCTCACACATTTGCCGAGCGTTCATTGACTCTTGTTTCTCATGCACACAATTGTTATGGCCATTCTCATACTTTTTACTGTATTTGCTGTTTGTTTTTCATTTTACTTAACTACATTGTTTGCTGTACTTATATTAATCTTTCAGATCTTTATTAGTTCAGCCCCTCTGGAAATCTAGTCTGCTTTATCCAAAGTTAAGTTTACTTCTGCCTGCACGTTTTTGAGACAGTCCGGTGTCATCCAGTCCCATTATTGTTGTCTCTAATCAGTTTATGTTTTGTCTGATTAAATTCAGACAGTTCATATCAGCACCTGGCAAACACTTCAGCAGACTCTCTCTTAGCTTGAACACATCTGTGAAAGCATGCCCTTTCATACCATAACATTTGTTTTTAGGCACAAAAATGTTAATTCAGCTTATTTGTTGAGTATATGCAACACTCTAGTCCTTAGAAAATGTGCATAAACTGCAAATGGCTTCCAGTTCCTTGCCTGCAGCAGAAAGTAAAGAGTCTCCTGTAATTCTTCACTTTTCTTGTTTAGTTTTGTTGCTATTCAAAAGCATGTGGACCTCTTCCTACATGATAGGAGACAAATGGCTTTACAAATTTAAATGGTTCTGGAGGGCCGAATTTTGTAATTTTTCATTGTTTTCAGGGAAAAAAAAATCCTACCAGACTGATATCACCTCACAGCGTCCACCTTATGGTACCAGATGCTGACCTGTGCATTGTAGTGATGGAATTAGACTCAGGATTGGAAAATTGTAATGCACTCTTAATTCCATGCAAAATGTGTGCATACAGAGAACATTGCTATCACTTTATCAACTTATTTGAATCTCTGCTAAATCACTATATGAATTATGGGTGTTGAATGTTCTTAAACGTGTGCATATGTTTTGCAGATATTCGTATATATGCATATTAAAAGCTGAACACACACCATTGTCATCACATACACACATTTGCACAAAAGGAGAGGTCTCATAACATGTAAACCATCACAGACTGGCTGAGCTGTATTTTGAGGTATGCCCTACAACCTGTGGGAATGACGATGTGCTGTGACCCAGATGCTTCCATGCACTCAGTGCCTTTTCATCCATTGCATGCTATGGTCTACTGGTTATCTCTCTGGCCTTCACTGTAATTGATACAACCACACATTTCCAGTCCCTCCCTCCAAAATAGGTGAGTTGATCTCTGCCTGGTCAAGCTTCTCCCGTCATCCTGGCCAGCTTTCTGACAACCTAGGTCACTAGCTGATCATGAGTCACTCTTTGTGCAGACAGATACTGTATCCCTGCTGCACTGGGCCATTCCTATTTTTAGACTTCCTGCTTCAGTCTTCTGAATCTTCATTGTAGGCTGTGTTGCAGACAGAGTGAAGGACAGCCTTCCTCGTGCACCAGGTGAAGGTGAGGGAATCAAAACCAATTATGCTTCCTACCTTATCTGTGATAAGTTCACTAGCACTTACGAAGTCTAAAACCCAGCAATTCAGCCCTGCAGAGAGGTAGCTTGCTTCTGTGCCAGTCTTCTAGCAGCTACCTTTATTCTGTGTGTTTCCATAAACTGAATGTAGATGCCAAATGCTAATCTGAAGCACATGACAGTGCTGTAATATTTGAATTCTGCAAAAGTTGCAAAAGTAATTTAAAGGATTCGGTCATTTTGCAGGTGCACCTTGCTAGTCATAACGACATTCAGATATGTCAATGTGGTCCAGGAACATTTAAGTACCAAATTAAATGGGTAAAATATAAGATAACCATTTGAATGACATCATGCATGCCCCTTGAGCTTGCATGAACTGGATGTGGCCATGACACTGGTTTACTGTTGCAACTAATACCATGCAAAAAAAAAGGAACACACCACACTGCGCCATATTTAATTTGTGTTATCTCTGTTACTAGACTGACTCACTAAAATTGTAGTTTGCCTTTCACATTGTTTCAGTTATGTGCATGTTACTTTGTATAACTTTATGCAAGTGTAGATGTTGCTGCAGAGTCTACATTATAATGTAATCCATCTTCCATTATGTACCATGATAAAAAAAAAAAAAAACATGCTTCTCCACAATTATAGCCTTTGGTCCCACATTTTTGGTATGACCTGCTTTTAAAAAATGTGTTTATCCTGCCAGCTGTTAATTTTTTCACATCCTGGGTAAAATCCATCCCATAAAGTCAGTTTGTTAAGTGAAATGTCAGTGTCTTTTTCGCAGTTTTTCAGTGATGCACATTTCCTTAAAATGTTTTTCATTAATCGTAAAAATATATTAGGAATTAGAGTTGTTGACATTTGATATGGATTAAAATTAGTTTGTCAAAATCATACTAAGAAAATCCCATCTTGCCTACAACAGAATGGTTAAAATATTTGCATATTGCTTTCTGTAAAGGAAAGCTTCCTACACCCCCCATGTTGGGAGGGGGGGTTCCTTATAGGTTCATAAGTGATTACTAGGCTAATAACCCTACCGGACCTTTTTGAGCATAGCCATGCTTACCAATTGTATTGGGCAGGGTTTAATAACCTTAGGTATATATCTGTATACACACACACACACACACACATATATATATATATATATATATATATATATATATATATATATATATATATATATATATATATATATATATCTATTATACACATATAAAAAATGTGTCTATATTACAGCGTCGAATGCTACATATAAAATATGTGTCTATATTATCGCGTCAAATGCTTAGGTTGTCGAATGTTGACACCTATACGTCGAACACTCAAAACCGCGACCGACCAATTATGCAAATTTTTTCACGGTGAAAACATTCACTTAGCCAACAAAATGAAGCATACTATAAAACACTAATCATAGAGAGATCGCTCTACATTGGGGAAAAGGGCAAATCCCCGATGATGGCCAAGCAAATCTTTTCCCTGGGAAAAAATTTGCTTAATTGTCCAGTGTTGGTTTTGAGCGTTCAACGTTTAGGTGTCGACGTTTAAGCCCTTGACAACCTAAGCATTCAATGCAGTAATAGGAACCCTATATATATATATATATATATATATATATATATATATATATATATATATATATATATATATATATATATATATATATATATATATATATATATATATATATATATATATATATATATATATATATATATATTATAATATATTATAATATGGGTCTACTTCACATGACTGAAGACTGAAAATAATTACTTTCATTTGACTGAGACCACAATATCTAATTTTCAAAATATTGAAAACTCATTTGACTGAGTCTCATTATGCTGAAAGCTTATAATGCTGCATTTCAAAATACTGAATTTTAAGCCATAGGCATAATGTATTTCCCTTCACCTGTGGCTTGCTTGTGATAAAAAAACATTACTGTAACTTAAAGTGCCGACTGTCAGAATACCAATACTAGAGTAGAAAGTAGTGTTGTAATGTTTCTAAACATGGGTATGTCTCTACATTTTTATGGAAAGTATCTAAAGTAGTATGGCAGACGTTTTGTGGACTTCTTGAAGAAGTGGCAGTGTGTACAGTACTGTAAGGTAAGTAAAAGGTACATGCGGTTTTCCCCACTGTAGTGCGATCTTGGAGTTAGTATATATAGCTGGGGGTTTGGATTTATATCATCCTGTTTCTGTTAAGAGAGTAAGAAATTAGTTTTTAAGTTTTGGAAAGAATTAGTCGTTGGTGTTGTAAGTGTGCATGTCTATGGTCAGATGCCCAAAAATATGGACAATATTTAAATAATGATCTTCCAAAATTAGAAGGTTGATAGAATAACAGGTTTTGCATTAACATGGAATTTCTGAAGGGTATGAAGTTTGAAACTCAAATGTCTGTAATTTTCTAACTTTAGTCTTTAGTGATTTGCCAGAAAACCACAATATTTTGAAAAACAGACCAAAAATATGAAGCAAAAATCTGGACATTCTTCAAAAATCTGTACAGTTGGGAGATATAGCTGCATGCATAGTTTTAACAGTTTTCAAGAAATGTCCTTATTGTGTAGTCCTTTATCAAAAAATCTTTCAAGCTTTATTCATAATTTGAAACAGTGAGCATGATAAAATGTAAGGTTTATAAAATAAAATCAACTTGTGTATTTTAACAGGTTCAAGAATTGGAGTTAGTATATACAGCATTCATAGACAGCCAGACATCTGGGAAGACCCAGAGGTAATCTTCTTTCATTAAATGAATTGTGTGGGCAGTGCATACTGTATTTTAAACTGCATTATGTCCAGAATTCTCAGTCTGCTTGAAATCTGTATCCATTAATCTGATTATTCAGTTAGATGGCTGTTGTGTTTTAAATGTATGTGTATTTCTCCTGGTGTTGTAGATGAGACCAAAGAGTAGAAGTTACAGAACATGTTCCCAGTTCAAGTTTCACGTTCATTTACGTAAAAACTTGCAATGCTTGTAGTTTGTTTGAGGCACTGTGAATAATCTGAAAGTGTTTTTCTGATATTCTTAGTCATAGGGCAGGATTCAGGAAGGCTTACTAGGTTCAAGAGTAGTGTAAGCCTCCGTGTAAGCCTCCCGATTCAGGAACAGCCCAAACCTCCGTGTAAGAGACAGCTAACACGTCTCTTACACGGACTGGGCGTGGAAATGCTCAATACCTCATTTGCAGCTGAAATATATGCAAATGAGGTATTTGAGTGATCCAAGAAGCCCAAACCAGTCCGTGTAACGGACGTGTTAGCTGCAGAAATGTACTCAGCTGACAACTGAGTACATTTCTGCAAAAATGAAAACGGAGCTATGTCAGCTCCAAATAAAGGGTGCATATGTTTCATTAAGCATGCCAATGGCCAAATATGTGGCCATTAGCATGAAAAAGTGTTGCAAAAATATTATAAATAACTTTTTTTTTTTTCGTGGGATTATGATGTTTAACTGCAGCGCACACCAGCGCAAACGGGGTGCGCTACCTAAAACTGAAAACCGAAGCTTATAAGCCCACAATTGTGGGATTTATGTATTACATGGAATGTCAATGGAGGGACTTGCAGACCAAAAACAATATGGCCTCCGTTTAGTGGTTGTCAAGGGGGGGAAGCTCCGTGTAAGACATGTAACTAAGCATTACTAGGCAATCCTATGTAAATGAGGGTTACAATACTGAATCACACTGCCACATAGGTAATGAGCACTTTCTGAGTAGTGTAAGAGTTATAGAAGGGGGAGGAACAGAGTAAGAGGTAGGTGACATCACGGGGGGGAATGATAGAAATAACTGTGTCACATTGGAGGGCAATGTAACGTGACAGATGACAGACAGACATCAGGGAGAGAGGTGTGTCCCAACAGAACACTAGGAAAGTCAAGAAATAGAGGGTGCACACTATCCCTACACTCAAATTTTCTTGAAATGCATGCGCTGCAGCGCGTAAGGCAGGCTCAACATGTGGGGCGTGTTGCAAACCGACGGTTTGCACGGGCGGACAGTGTGGGATGAGTCAGTCAAGTTCACACCGTGTAAGGATGTGTGCGCGCGTGTAACACCGTGTAAGGATGTGTGCACGCGTTTAAGTGACTGTGAGCATGCTTAAGCTGGTGTGCACATAGCTCCCCTTGAGGAAACAGAGAGGAAACAGGAAACAACCAAAATACAGGGAAACTGCCAGAGGATACTGCTGGAGTTAATTGGTGGAAACAATTGGAAGCAAGCAATTACACAGGCAAACTAGAAGCCCAACCCAGCACTTAAAACACTGTAAGGAGCAGTGCAGGGTGTTTCTCACAAGAGATACTGCAAGAAAGTAAGCTATCAGAATTGAAAACTGAAAAAAGCTGAACTCAGAGCAGAAATGCTAGGGGCTGCCATAGCTGTTATAATCAGGCATAGGCGAATTGCTGAGGGTGGTGATAATGCAGATGCTGACAGACAACCCAGAGTGAGGAGAAGGAGAAGAGTATACAGGCCCAGGGTCACCTACCATGGGTTACATGAGCTGGAGATAGTAGAGCGCTACAGAGTGGACAGAGACCTTCTGCAGCAAATTGTTGAGCTGTGTAGGCCACGCCTCACACACAGAACCAACAGAGGGGAACCCATCCCAGTGGAAACCAAGGTATGTGTTGGCCTAAGAATACTAGCAACAGGTACCTTCCAGAGACCAACTGGTGATATGATGGGGATATCACAGGCATCAGCCTCCAGGGTACTGCACCAGTTCCTGGATGCCATGTCAGCACATGTCGGTGATCATGTATATTTCCCCAATGCCCGTGAGGTTGTGGCCAGCAATATGCGTCTCTTCCAGCAAATAGCAGGATACCCTGAGGTATTGGGTGCAATAGACTGCACGCACATACGCATCAAAGCACCAGCCGGTGAGCGGGGTAGAGCCTACATGAACCACAAGGGATTCCCCTCCATCAACTGCCAGGTCGTGTGTGATGCCCAGGGCATAATAATGAATGTGTGTGCTGGCTGCCCTGGGAGCTACCACGATTCCCACATCTGGCATCTGACGCAGCTGTACCAATCATTTGCCAGTGGGGACTTCCCACACGGACACCTAGTGGGGGATGCAGGTTACGCACTTGAGCCGTGGCTGATGACACCCATCAGAAATGCACACACACCTGAACAGGAATGCCATAATGAGGCACACGCACAAACACGTAACGTCATAGAGCGTGTGTTTGGGCTGCTCAAGTCACGGTTCCAGTGTCTGGACACATCTGGTGGAGCCTTGCAGTACACACCAACTACATGTACCCAAATGATCATGATATGTGCCATGCTACATAATATGATCCTGCGGAAACAGCTGCAGCAGGACCAGCATAGGGCTGGGTCAAACATACCCCCACCATTGCCAAGGCCACCACAGGCAGAGGGTGACTCGGAGGAGGAACAACCTGACCTTGCCCCAGTAGGCAGAAGGAGGTGTGCCCAGTATGCCCTGGCCTTGGCAAAGAGGCAACGCATAGCACATACACTTGGTCAGTAGGAGCACTGGGACTGATACCCACTCTGACTCACTCATATAGTAACAGGGATGCCTAACATGACACAACCTGCTTCCAAACATGTACAGGGAGTGTAGTATGTGCATCCGACAGAGGCAGCCCTGCAGCACCACCCGAGGCATGAATGCCATGTGTCAAGTAATGTAACACCATGTACCATATGCACACCTGAGGACCCTGACTAACATCCACCCTCACCCATCGCAAACCACACAAACACAAACCCACAGTCATAGGTACCACAAGGGATAGGAACCTAGATGTAATGCTACCCAATGCCAGAAGTATAAACAGCAAGATGTGTGCAGTGTAACCGCACACAGTATAGAGGATGTACATATCAGTGCTGTAATAGACAACTGGGACAAAGCCCACACCAGCACCCTAAAACTACCAGGTCACACCTCATACAGGGATGTACATGTGCAAAAACATGGAACAAGCTACAAAACGAGGGTGACTAGCAATAAATGTCATGGATAACCACACCCCCATGTTGGTACCACAACAAGAAGCAACATGGATTAGCCATGGTCAAATACCAATTGCTAAAACTGCCCACTACTAAATAGCTTGCTGCAGACCACTGTCCTAATAGCAGGAACTGCACCAGGCCTATGTTCATAGGTGCATAGGTTCATACTAGGCTATCTGCCCTAGGGCATATATAAGCCTAGCCCAGAGTTATGTGGCTTCCGCCACCCCTTCAGTTCTAAGGATAATATGCCCATTGTGTTGCTGTGCCTCTGTCAAGCAGTGACACTGAGGTTATCCCTGGGGTATACCTGCGATCACCCATCCATTGGTCATGATTTCTCTCGAACAAAGCCAGCGAGGTGCCCAGCCTCACATGTACCAGGATGATGTTCCACAGCATAGGGAGTCTCTTGGTGATGAATCTGTCCCTCCAGCACACCCTATGAATAGCCGTGTTGAGGTTTAAGTCTCCTGCCCATGTAGATCTGTTGGAGTTAGAGGTTTTGAGGTGAAGCATGTTCATTAATTCCGGGTTGGACATGGCCTAGTATGACAGGCACAGGCCACCTCTGAGCAGATGGTAGGTGACTGAATAGAGCTGGGGTTCCTGCAGTCAGGCAGCATAAGACATACATTTGAGACCTTTTATCCGTCTGGTGAGCAATGTGTGGGGCCTGTCCAATTGCTGCAGGTGTTGGGTCAGAAACATTCCGAATGGGGCATTGTACTCAATCATTGGTCTGATGAGTGATGAGTACAGGGGAACAATGACCTCCCTTGATCTAGATGTGAATCCCTGCATGATGAGGTGGGCAATGTAGAAGGTCTTCCCAACTACTTTGGCAACGTGAGTGTCAAACGAAAGGTTACTGTCAACCTGGGTATCCAGATCCCTGATAACCTCTCCTGTGCTTAGAGGAACTAGGGGTGACCTTGTTCTTCCCAAAGGGTATGACTATGCATTGTTTAGCATTTAACTCATTCACTCCGGAGCAGCTCAGGAAAAGCTGCCTGCGTAATTCCACCATAGAAACAACAGTGCAGCCTGAGCTCATTTTCAGAAAATCCATTTGTAATAATATAGAGAAAACAAATGTTCATAACTCTTTAACTATAAGAGCTAGACTAAAAATGTAAACACAAAAGTTGTTCAGCAGACACTGACCTTTCCAGCAGTGTAAATGTTGATAGTGTATATCAAAATCATTATTAAATATTTGGCAAGGAATGCTGATATTGTGCATATTTTTTACCTTTTTGGAAAAACAAAGCATAATATCTTGGTCAATGTACCATGCAGACCCATACAATTTGAATTTAATTTGTTAGTATGAATGTCAGCTTTAAAATGTTACCTTAACCATTACTGTGCAATGTTCCATTCTTGAGATATTCACAGAAATATGATTAATATATTATTTTTCATAATTGATAAATAAACTAAGCATAATATCTCATCACCTGTAACAGACAGAGCCTACATATCAGTGTAGAAGTTGTGCATCTGAATGTCAGCTTCAAAGTGATGCATTATTTGTGTGATCACCATGCTCCCTTGCAAAGATATGGGCATAATAATGAAAAGTATTGTAAATGTATAATTTTCATAATCGTACAAGACTAAACAAACTGTGATATCTGTACATGTGTAGAGTGCACAGACAGTTCTTTTACCATGTTGTAAGGAGTAACACTGTCTTCAAAATGAGGTATTACTTGGCACACTGACATGATCCCTTGCAAAGTTATTTACCAAAATATGAAAAAAATCATAATTTCCATATCCTACTTCCAAACAAACTTTGATTTCTGCATATGTGTCCAACATACAGGCACAATTATTTTACCATGTTGGAACCAGCAATACTGTCTTCAAAATGACGTATTACTTGGCACATTCAGATGCTCCCTTGCAAAGTTATCTACCAAAATATGAAAACAAATCATAATTTCCATAACCTAAGTTCGGAACAAACTTTGATATCTGCACATGAGTACAACATACAGGCACTATTCTTTTCCCATGTTAGAACTATCAATACTGTCTTCACAATGAGGTATTACATGGCACATTCAGATGCTCCCTTGTAAAGTTATTTACCAAAATATGAAAAAAATTCATAATTTTCATAACCCATGTCCAAAACAAACTTTGATATCTGCATATGAGTACAACATACAGACACCATTCCTTTACCATGTTAGAACTATCAGTACTGTTTTCAAAATGAGGTCTTACTTAGCACATGTAGATGATCCCTTGCAAAATTATTTACCAAAATATGAAAAAAATCATAATTTCCATGACCTAAGTCCTAAACAAGCTTTGATATCTGCAAGTGTCCAACATACAGGCACAATTATTTTACCATGTTGGAACCAGCAATACATTCTTCAAAATGAGGTATTATTTGGCACACTGACATGATCCCTTGCAAATTTATTTACTAAAATATGAAAAAAATCATAATTTCAATAACCTAACTCCAAAACAAACTTTGATATCTCCACATGTGTTCAACATACAGGCACAATTAGTTTACTAGGTTGGAACTATGAATTATGTCTTCAAAATGAGGTATCAGTGCATCCAGATTCTCCCTTGCAAAGTTATCTACCAAAATATGAAAAAAATCATAACTTCTATAACCATAACTCCAAAACAAACTTTGATATCTATACAGGTGTGCAACCTAAAGGCACAGTTCTTTTACCATGTTGGAACTATGAATACTGTCTTCAAAATGAGATAGTGTTTAGCACATTCAGATGTTCCCCTTGCAAAGTTATGCACCAAAATATGAAAAAAAATCATAATTTCTATAACCGTAAGTCCAAAACAAACGTTGATATCTGTACAAGTGTATAACCTAAAGGCACAGTTCTTTTACTATGTTGGAATTATGAATACAGTCTTCAAAATGAGGTATTACTTAGCACATTCAGATGCTCCCTTGCAAAGATATTTTCCAAAATATGAAAAAAAAAATCATAATTTCCATAACCCAAGTCCTAAACAGACTGTGATGTCTGCACATGTGTACAACATACAGACACTTCTTTTATCATGTTGTAAGTACTAACACTGTCTTCAAAATGAGGCATCACTTGGCACAATTACATGCTCCCTAGCAAAGTTATTTACCAAAATATGAAAAAAAAAATCATAATTTCCATTACCCAAGTCCTAAACAAACTGATGTCTGTGCACGTGAACAGCATACAGACAGTTTGACATCTTGTAAGTTATAAATACTGTCTTCAAAATAAAGTATTGCTTAGCATGTTGAAATCTTCTCTAGCAAAGTTATTTACCAAACTATGAAAAAAATATCATAGTTTTCATAACCTAAGTCCTAAACAGACTAATATTTCTACATGGGTAGAGCATACACACACTGTCTTCATAATGAGGGATCACTTAGCACATTAGCATGTGCCCTAGCAAAATGCAATGTACTGTAAAATGAGAGAAACAAAGTAGTGTGTGTGTGTGTGTCCGGGGGGGGGGGGGGGGTGCTGGAAATGGCTCTGCTCGACAGGGGCACAGGAAAATTATTTTCTTGGGTGGCGAAAGCCAAGGTACATTTTTTGGCTAGGCTTATATAGGCCCTAGAGCCAAAAGCCTAGTACCTACCTATGAACCTATGTACGTATATACAACTGTACTATATTCTTTATGTTTCACTGTTGTAGTCCTACATTGTGGGATGATTCCCAAAGCTGAAAGGGAGGAAGGATAGAATATTAAGGAGTGGCGAGGATGCTCTGCAAGATGGCAGTGGCAAATCCTGCTCTCGACTTGTACATGGCAGAAAGACGATGTTTGATAAAAGTATGCATTGAAGACCAATTTCCAACCTCCAAAATGTCTTTTGTGGGCACACCTGTAAGAAGAACAGTACAGGCAGCAGTAGCCCTATCAGAATGTGTCATCCCAGCATCATGGGGTTTCTTACCATGATGGCTGTAACAGAAGGAGATACATTGGGAGATCCAGTTTCTAAACAAACCATCTCTAAATGTTTTTTTCCTCAGAGCTATTGGCAAAGGCCACAAACGGTTGGTCTGATTTCCTGATAGTCTTGGTTTGGTCTAATTAGTAACGGAATTGCCATGTACATCCAAGGAATGGAATATCCTTACCCCCCCCCCACTTGTTTGTGGGGGGATGGGGAAAAGTAGGCAAATGTATGGCTTGATTTAACGAGGTCTCTGTCACCATCTTGGGCAAAAAGGAGGCGTTTGTCCTGAGTGGGAATGTCTGGGTGGAAAAGGCCTGTCCAAAAGTTAGAGAGAAAGCATCTGTCTTCCAGGCTGATTTCACTTTGTTGAGCATTTTCCTTGATGGCAAAAAGGTCCATCAATAGCACCCCCATTTTTTTTTTTAAACAATGCTGGGAAATACTTCCTGATGCAGATGCAACTACTTGTAGGGGGTCTGAAACGTTTCTGCTGAGGTAATCTGCTAGATGGTTGTGAAAACCTGGCAGGCACTCTGACCAGAGATGCAACCCTAGGGAGTGTGCTGTTACCCCAAACATTCATTGCTAGGTGGCAAAGGGGGTAGGAGTGGGTTCCCCCCATTTATGTACCACAAAGTACAGCTGTGTACACTTACCATAAATGTAGATGTTCGAGTGCATTCACTGTTGCAGTCATCACATTTGGGTTATCTGCTTGCAGTAGCCCTCAGTCGGCCTGATTATCAAAGTCTTGGGTCCTGCGTCAGTTGCTGTCTTATCTTCCATGACGTCAGGTAGTCAGGGGTATAAAGCATGCAGCCAACGCCATTACATCAGTTTTTCTTGACCCAGATGTCAGGTGCCCACCCTTGCAAAGTTATGTACCAAAATATGAAAATAATCATAATTCCCATAACCTAAGTCTGAAACAAACTGATATTTGTACATGCCTACAGCATTCAGACCCAGTTTTACCATGTAGACACATATGATTGTAAATATACACATTCTTGTTGTAGCCAACATACTGCTGAATGGGTAAATGTAAACAGAAAAAGCAAGGTAAGGACCGCCACTCCACTAATGAACCCAGTACAGGAATGGGACTTCAGTGGCAGGCAAGGCCATCTTATCTGTCCAATAGCTGTGCTGGTTACCCACTCAGACAGCTGATACCACTATAGTCTCCCGACCTCCTTCAGTGTCACTCTGGCAATATATATACATGCATATCTTAGGTTCATAGGTTGGTACTAAGTTATTGGCCCTAGGGCCTATACAAGCTGGTATTGAGATGGGCCATTTAGGGGGTGAAGTTGGCACTCAATCGATCTGCCAGGATATAGGCAATATCCTAGGGATCATTATATTTAATGCCAGTCTGTTGTAGCTCAGAGCGGATCAGAGCATTGCCATTTAGATTCTTGGCATAGTTATAGAATGTTATAATTATATATATATATATATATATATATATATATATATATATATATATATATATATATATATGGGTCTACTTCTATTCACTGACAGCCCATTTCACTGAAACCCATTTGGTCGACAGCTCATTTCATTGACAAAAGTATTCAAGGCAAAAACCTGGGTTTTGCCCCCCTCCCCACTGTTGTGCGACTGTGGAGTTGTTATATATAGTTGGGGTGTGGGCACAGCCCCCACATTGGGGGGTGGGGGCGCAGCACCTAGAATGTTTGTCGATGAAATGAGCTGTCGACCAAATGGGTTTCAGTGAAATGGGCTGTCAGCGAATAGAAGTAGACCCATATATATATATATATATATATATATACATGCATATATATATATATATATATATATATATATATATATATATATATATATATATATATGTATATACATATACATATACACACACACACACACGGAACAATGTAATAAAGTGCAATTACATTATTTACATACATAGGTATAGGTAGTTGATGAAGAATGAGGGGGTTGGCTTGCAGTGACTTCAGCAGAGAACAAGCACAATCTGGCTTGTGCATTTGTCAAAGTGATAATGACTTCTACTTATGTGAACAGTTACAGCAGCTGAGACTTTTACCAGAAAAGTGATAATGACTCACTGCTATATTGTAAGTGCACTTATTGCTAATGTGATAATGACCTTCCTTTCAGTACTGCAAAGTTATGCATGCTCAGATAAAGGTGATAATTGCTGCACATAACCTGTTGACTAGGCATTCATTATATTACCTTGTGCAGCTGTTGTGAGTCATTATCAGTACAGAGAACACCTGAGTAATTCAGTAAAATAGTATAACACTTGCATATTACTGAGCCCTTCCTCCCACCTAAATTCCACACGTGACTGACAATCCAGGAAAAATGCACAAAAGAATATGCTAACTCCATGCTGGTAGTAGTCAACAAGTGATGACCTTTATCTCACTCATGCAACTACTAATCAGAAATAGAATAATACAAGCAGAAGTGATTTCTTGTCTGCTTATTTTACTTTATGCTATTAATTAGTCAATGGTGTAACTGATGTATTATATGCTCACATATTACACTATAATTACATTTCTGTGCTGTATTAACTGATGTAATCATATGTAATTTTCAGACAATTTCTGTGTTTCCCCAGTAACCCATCCAGTTGTTTGCATTGCATATGCACAAGCACCAAAAATGACACAAACTATTTTGCCTAGCGGTCACTTTAGCAGGCAGACCATGTATGCACAAGCACTTCCCTGATACACAATAAGTTATTTCCCCAAGCAACATCCTCATTACTATGTCCAGGTATACATGCACCTAAATGAAATGTTTCCCCCAATCAACCGTTCAGTAACATTTCCTAGTATGTGCAACCACCAGCATGAAGACTTCACCCAAGCAACCCCTTCAGGAGAATGTTGAGGTATGCACAAATCACCAAAGACCTAAAAAAACACAGTCTCATATCCAAAGCCACAGAAAGAATCGCCATGGAAATGATTAAAAAGGACATAGACCACCTCCACAGACAGGCCAGTCACTAGCAAAAGTCTCTCGGGGCTCTGTGCTGGGTTTCTAACTTTTTGCCATCTATTCCTTGGAATTCAAGGCTAATATCAAGGAAATTAGGCTGACCAAGTGTGCAGAGGACTGCAAACTAGGAGCAGTCACAGAATCCCCACAAAGAAACTAACATCTTACAGGAAGGACTAACAGACAAATGTTCATTGATAAAGCCACAGCTTAAAACGCACAAAAAAAGAGGCATAACAATCTTTGGGTAATTTCCAAGGGTATCTGACTTTCCAATTAATATCACATCCCTAGCATGGAGCTTTTGTGTATTCGCAAAACAAAATGAATTGCAGGATTTAACTTTCTTTGTGAGATAAATGATGGGGTGACCATGCTCTCTCCAGCCTAAGGACATGTATGTGCTCTCCTCTCATTTCTAAATTCAGAAATGCAAAAGAAACTTTTCTAGAATAGTTATTACATCCCTATTTTGAGCAAGACAAGTCTTGTCTCTCCCTCGAAAGGCTTCGTCACACATTCAGTGTTAGGAATTTTTTTAACTGAAATCCATTGTAAATACAGAAGAATACTATTAATTCTTTAAAAGATGTTTTTCATACATAAAACCAGACTATTTTAACCATCCTCTGAAGTTCCTAGATGAAGTTGTTAGAAAGCTGTTAGTAAGTGTTCCAAATTTTGCCCATTTGTTCCACATTATGAGGGCTAGTGTTCCTCATTTCAGAGATAGAAGGTTGGGAGCTATGAATGCATCTAAAATGTTCAAAGCTAAATGTCTTCCTTGTTTTCGTATTTACTGTGCTTACAGAATCTGTAGTAACAATTTATAGCTGCTGCCATTAAAACTTCCACATGCATTCATACTTGTACTGTGTGACCCAGTTTATATCTGAAAAGGTTCAAATGGCTAACACACTAACCTAATAAAAACAAAACATTATGACCTCATTCAATTATTACATCACCACGAGCATTATCAAGCACAAACTCCTACAGGATACTACAATGATCACCTCAGCACCACATTTAAACTTCAGAATTTAAAATCCTAACGAATTTAATATTCCCATACATTTTCGTAAGTTGTAAATAGGAATAATGGCACGTCTTAACACTCAGGACCTTCTAATACACGTGAATCAAGAGTTGCTGACATTTTAAACTGCAGATTATTTTACATGGATTTAATCAGTTTAGGAGAAACATTCAATTCGCAGAGACACAAAAAAACACTGTTCTTAAGACAATAAGAATGGCAACATAAAACGAAACTACAGTTATCAGCAGTTCGCAAAATAACTACTACACCATTACACGAACATTATAAAGAAAGCAATACATTGTCATGGTACTACCATAAAATACTCCAACATTGTTTTAGCACTTCCTATTTTGGGAAGTACAGCCCTCAACCAAAATTAAACGCAAAACAAGAGGAGAATACATGTATGCAGCACACTAAACACTAATTTAGAGGATTCTGAACTACAGAAGGAAGACGCCATATTGGGGAGTGTCAAACATGTTTCCCCCAATGCCAGCGTAAACATACAGTTATGTGTCTTAGAAGTCATCACTGTTACAGCCTTTAAAAACCTCCACCCACTGAGGTGAATCAGTGTCATCTGACGGGATACACTATCTGGATCGGTTAGCCGGAATAATAGCATACGTGCATCTGAAGCAGCAGAATCCCAGCCCCATGATATTATATTATCCCTTTACTACTTGGGGCTCATACAGGTGGCCAAAATTCAAATGATATGGCAGCCGCTGTGGCCCACACCATAATAACTTTACTTGTCTTCCCACTTCTATGAAGTCAGAGCTATATAATCTGCGTTATGTCTTTCAGTATTCAGCTTAGAGATCTCAAGTTACCGAACTTAACTCGTCCGTACACTTACTTTTAAACAGACGAGAATGGGACCTGAACAGGTGAACTGCCATGTTAACCATTTTGAAGCTGAACTGCACAAATGCCTTATCTGCCTTATACTGATATGTCAATTAAGTGCTCACATAAGGAATTTGTACAGCCCTGCTAAAGATGGCATGAAGTTAAGAAAACGTGTATATATTTGTTACTACCCCTACACTCACAAATAACTACATGTACACTACAAAGGCTCGCCGACCTCTCTGACAGTTGCAGCTTAAAGGGAACAAGTAGTGCGCCCGGATAATACATATGCCCTGCTCTAGTGGGGAACCAGGTTAGTTACTGCATTTTTCGGGTGGACTATGCTGCAATGTTACCTTTTCAAATTAAGGGAGGAAGTGTTACAAACTTAGTAGACAAAATCAGTTGTGTTAGTATAAATAACTGCCAAGCCATTAAAACCGCAAATGAAAGGAAGTACAGCATCAACATCAGTAGTTAGTACTGCACCCTGAACAAGCAGCACTGTGCGCACAGGAAAAAGAAAAGTAATGCAGGTGATTATAATTAGCTCTGCAAGTATAAATAATGTCCAAGCTCTTAAAACAACAAACTACTCTAAGGGAAACACAGCATCAGCACAAAGACCAGTTAGTACTGCTCCCAACCAAGTAGCAAACTGCACACAGAAAGAGATAGAGAAAGCAAAACTTGCAGCAGATAAATGGAGCGTTGTGTAACACAAATAGAAGAAAGCTTTTTAATGGCATTTTGCACTAGCGATGAGCAGAAAGATGCTACTCTTACCAATATATGCAGGAAAGTTAACTCGGGCAGTCAAACCAGGAACTCCTGCAGCAAATGCCGGTGAGCGTCAATAGTTATCTCTGGCGATCCCTGAGGCATAAATAAAATAGAGGGATCCAGTAGCAGCAGGTAAAGTCTCTAAATATTATAAAAAAGAAAAAAAAATACCTGTTGCTAGACCCTCTATTTATTTGGATAAAACAAAGGAACATTAGGTTGGGGGTGGAGCAAGTGGTGGCTCGGATTGCAAGAATCCGATTGGCTGCCACCACTTGCTTTAGCAACAACCTTTTAAATGGAATTAGAAGTAAAACTTTAATGTGAACTTAATGTAAAAACATACTGAATCGTAACTGTATAATGTATTTTACGTATTCAGTTACGATTTCAGTGTGCTTTACATTAGGTTCAACTACAAATGTGCACTACAGTTTCTCGTGCTTCAGGAAGGTACTCGGGGGTAACAGCTTGAAATTAGTATCTTCTCATGGCGCGCTCGGTGTTAAGCACACAGGCGCCATGAGAAGGTACTCAGGGTTAATGAGTTAACTGTAGGCCATGGCTCTGGCACCAGTTATCCGTTTCTATGAGACCTGTCTGAAGGATGTCCGTGTCAGATGGGTTGTCAACTATGGTTCCCAGTTAGTCATCTGCAAACCTTGTCAGCCATAATCCTCCTGTGTTTGCTTGTACGTCTGAAAAGTAGATGCCGAACAAAAGTGGGCCCAGGACTGAGCCCTGTGGGACACCACTTGTGACAGGCTTTGAGTGTGACATGGCGCCAGCAACCTTGACCCTGTGGGTGCTGTCACTTACCAGTTTGTAACCCATCTTGTGACGTATGGGTCTACATTTAAGCTGGTGAGTTTGTCAATGATACCCGAGTGGGGTATTGTATCGAAAGCCTTTGCCAGGTCAAGGTAGGCTGTGTGGACTGCTTTGCCCTCGTCAATGGCCTTGGTGACCATTCTGAAATAGTCAACCAAGTTTAAAAGGCATGATCGCCCTTGACAAAGCCAAACTGGGTTGGATCCAAAGTCTGCAAGTCCCCTATGTCTTCATTCATGAGTTCCATTATGATCCTCTCCATAGCTTTGCAGACCAGGCTTGTCAAGCTGATGGGACGGTAGTGTCCGGGGTCGGTGGAGGCACCACCTTTGTGAAGTGGGGCCACCGTTGCCGTACGCCATTCCTTGGGTACGTATCCTGAGGTGAGGCCAAGATTAAACAGCTGCCCGAACTGCGGGTTCAATTCCTCATTGAGTTCGTGGAGCCCACAACCGGGGACACCATCCGGTCCCATGGACGCTGTGTTTCACGCCTTGGATAGAGCAGTTCTCACCTGAGCATTTGAGATGTTTGGGGGGCTACAATCCCCTGGTATAGTTATCCCTCCCTGTGGGGGGGAGGGGGGGAGAAATATGCACTGAACCTGTCAGCCAGTATGTTGCCAATGTCTGTAGGTTCAGTGATCTTTACATCATTATGAACTAATCCTGAGCATATCTGGGAGTCACCTCCCAGGTTTCCAACATAGCTAAAAAAGGCCTCATGATTGTCTTCTGAGTCCTTAGCGAGTTTTCTCTCAAAATGTGCCCTGGATGATTTTATGGGAGATCTCAGTTCTTTACGCATAATGAGCAGAGGTGTCTTCCCTTCTACAGAATTTGCTCTACTGTGTAGTAGCACCTTCCTTCTGATGTAGAGCATGTTTATGGCTGGGGTCCACCAGACTGCACGCATGCCTTTGGTACAAAGAGTCTTTGTTTTGTGTGGGATTGCCTGATCCATGCAGTCCTGGAGGTGCTGGTAGAAGGCATTTGTAAGTGATTCAGCGGCTTGGGTAATGGTATCCGCTGGCTTGGGGGCCTTGAAAGAGACCACACCAGTCTTGAGAAGTTCTTCACTGTGGTGTTCTTTATCTGGGGTGGGGGCGGGATGTGGACTTCCAGTGAGATTAGTTTATGATTTGATCTCACCAATGATGGGTATACTTCTGGTGTTGAACATTGTGACCCCATGTTCGTGATGATGTGATCTAGTATGTTGTCACCTCTCGTGGGGATGGTGACTATTTGTTCCATGGCATTTGAGGTTATGAACTCTAGGAACCTTTGGCCTAGAGTGTTGGGGCTTGATTAGGGCTTGATTAGTGATCCCAGTCTATATTAGGATAGTTGAAATCACCCAGTATGATGGTGTTTGGAGATACATTTATCCCCTCCAGTGTTTCCAGGAAAGCTGTGTGAGGTTCCTGAGTTTGAGAGGGTGGCCTGTAACCTGCTACAAACCGCCGAGCAGTCTTGCCTATGGTTAATTGCACCTGGATGGTCTCCGATGCATTGTGTGTTGCCACCAACCTTGAGGTGAGGGTGTCCTTGATGAATATGGACACCCACTCTCCTTTCATGGTGTCGTCCGGATTTTGGGGCCGGAACGCATGATATGAGGTAACACCTGATACTGCTGGGGTGCTGTCAGGAGCCTTGAACCAGGTTACAGTCACAGCACAGACATCGATGTTCCCCATACTGAGAAGGGCTTTGAGTGCGTGCATCTTGAGGTTGAGACGTCTGGCATTGAGCAGCATCACCCTTAGTTTACTTCCTTTTTTTGTGTCCTAGGGTGGTAGGTTTAGAATCTGAGCCTTGCCTATAAAAGGCACAATGGGGGTTTCAAGAGCCTGAGCCAAATTCCGGAAGCCCAGGGGTGACAGGTGCAAGCCGTCCCATGCGAATCAGTGTGGCTTGTCCAGCATGTCATCCCAGGCAGACGGACATTGGATCCCCTTTGAATGACACCATAGATTAAGCCAACTATTACAGCTGATCATCTTGTCTCTGTATTGTGGCATCATTCTTGGTGAAGTTGGATACTGCTCAAGGTCAGGGTCATACCTTCCTGGGCTACGTAAGCAGAGAGCTCCTCTATGTCTCTTTTCATGTAGTCCAGGGAGGTACATCTCAGGTCGTTCACACCAGCATGGACAATGACTGAGTCATACTTGTACTTGCAGTTGAGTGACCTGAGTGCTTGCATTATGTGGTGGATCCCAGCACCCAATAGGCAGGTTACTGTGACCTTCTCCTTACCCAATCTGGTGAGTGGGACGTCAGTGTGTCTGACTATGGAGTCACCTATGACGAGTGTGTCTGGCATTGTGTTTGGCCTTAAGGGCTGTGAATGCTTGGCACACTGACTCTGTGGTCTATGTGTTGCATGTGCTGTGCCCTGTGGAGGCAGTTGTTTGGGTGTATGCTGTGGTGGCCTCTGCTGGTATGCTAGATCTGTGATCAGAGCCTCCGAGTATGTCTTTGTGTGTTTATGTGTATGATTTGAAGCTGTGATAGTGCTATGTGAGACTGGGTTTGTGGTGTGTGTGTGGCCACCTTCTCCTCCTCTCTGGTCCTGCCAGTCCTATGTTGAGAGAGCTCAGCCTCCAGGTTGGCTATATAGTTGCATCTCTTGCATGCATTTGTGTTTTGTGGGAGAAGGAGAGGGTTGTCTGTGTACATGCGTCAATTGTAACATTGCCTCAATATTCCCAGGTTCACCAGCTGAGCAGGAGAGGACACTAGCAACTGATCCCTTGACATGCCAGAAGGAATAGACAACAAACTGTTGGAAGACAGGAAGATATCAAGCCCCCCAAACCACATTATATCGCTTGACTGACAATACCTACACATACACCATAGTGTCATAGTTGCATAGTTTACTACTAGGCTATCTGCCCTAGTGCATTTATAAGCCTAGCCATAGTGATGTGGCTATTGCCACCCCTTATAGTGGTAATACGTGTACAAAATAGATTCTGAATAATGTGCCTCTCGCTTAGTAGTAACACATTATGACCCCCGTACATAATTGAATACCTTGACTGTGCCTCTGTCTAGTAGTGACACAGGGAGGACCCCTGGGGTAAAACTACAATCCGACATCCAGTTGTCCAGACTTCTCTTGAAGAGAGTCAGTGAGGGACTCTGTGTAACATGAACTGGGATACTCTGCTAGAGTGTGAGATGCCTGTGAGTTATGACTCTGTCCCCCAGCATGTCCTATACATGTATGTGCTGATGTTCAAAACTTCAGCTCCCATGCTTCTGGTGGATTTGGATTGCTTGCAGTGGAGCATGTCCACCACATCCTGATTGGACATGGTCTTGTATGTCAGGCATAGGCCACCTGTAAGTATGCGGTATGCCACTGAATAAAGCTGGATTTCCTTTAGTCTGGAAGCATATGACATGTGTTGTACACCCCTGATCTCCTTGGTAAGGTACTTTTAGGGTCTCTCCAGCTGTTGCAAGTGCTGGGTGAGGTACATACCAAATGGGGCTTTGTATTCAATCATGGGCCTGATAAGGGAGAAGTATAGTGGTACAATGACCTCCTGTGATCTGGATGGAAAACCCTTCCTGATAAGGTGGGCAAGATAGAAAGTCTTTCAAACCACTTTGGCAACATGGGTGTCAAATGAGATGTCACTATCTACATGTGTCCGCAGGTGTCTGATTTGTATTCTGTGCTCAGTGGGTTGCTGTCTATGTATTGATTTGTGTGTACTTTGTTCCTCCCAGAGGGGATGACCACACATCAGTTGCAGTCAGTCTCAGGCCATGATTCCGGCACCAGCTAACTGTCTTTGTGATGGCATTCTGTAGGATGTGTGTGCTGGCTGATGTATTCGCATGTCGTGCCTAGGTTGCAGTCATCTGCAAACTTTGTCAGCCACAACCCTCCTATGTTTGCTTTCACATCTGAAAAGTAAATGCCAAATAAGATGGGTCCCAGGACAGATCTTTGTGGGACACCACGTGTGACTGCTTTGAATCTGACAAGGCACCTGCAATGTCGACGTCATGGGTTCTGTTTCCTAGCCATTTTGCAAACTATCCTGTGACATATGATTTGATATTTCAGATGTTGAGCTTGTCTATGATGTCTGACTGGGGTATTGTGTCAAAGGCCCTGGCCAAGTGCAGGTAGGCTGTTTGGACCGCGTAGCCCTCATCAATGGCCCTACTGACAGTATCAAAATAGTCAAGCATGTGCAAAATGCAGGATCTGCCCTGTACAAAGCTGAACTGGGTGGGATCAAGGGTCTGTAGGTCACCAATGTCTCTGTTTAAGAGCTCCATAATGACTCTTTCCATAGCTTTGCAGACAAGGCTGGTTAAGCTTGTGTGGTGGTAGTCCCCAGGGTCTGTGGAGGCATCTCCTTTGCGGAGTGGGACCACTGTTGCTGTACGCCAGTGTTCAGGTACATATCCTGTAGCAAGGCTAAGGTTAAATAGCATTTGTATATATGGGTTTAGTTCCTTCTGGAGTTCACATAGCATGCAACTGGGGATACCATCAGGTCCCAATGATGCTGTGTTCTTGTCTTTGCTGAGTGCGGCTCTCACATGGACATCTGAGATGACAGTGAGGTTACATTCATCTGTGATAACTATCTTCTGTTGGGGGTGAGGGAGGGGGAAAATTGCACTGAACCTGTCTGCCAGAATGTTGCCAATATCTGTCAGGTCACTGAAATATATGTTGTTGTGTACCAACTCAGAGCATATCTGAGGGTTCCCACCCAGGTGTCTGACATAACTGAAGAAGGCAGTGTGGTTATCTCTACTGTCTTTGGTGTTTATGTCTCAAAGTTGACCTTGGATGTCTTTATGAGAGAATGTAGCTTTCTACTAGTGCTGCTCACAGCCGCCTTCCCTGTAGGAGATGTAGCTCTGTCTTATTAGTATCCGTCATCTGTTATACAGTCTGTTTATGGCTGGGGTCCACCAGACAGGCCACATTCCCTTGGTGGAGAGGGTCATGTTTCTATTAGTGATTGCATGGTCCATGCTATCTCAGAGATGTCCATAGAAAGTGTCTGTGAAGGAGTCACCATTGTGTGTTGTGGTGTCCACTGGCCCAGTGGGCTTAACGGATACCATCTCAGTCCAAAGAAGTGTGAAGTCAGCTTTTGAGGTGTATGTCACTATACTCTTTGTATTATACTAGCACTGACACAAGTGTAGACAATTTCCCAGAATCCATCAAACAAAATGGACATGCAAAATGTAACACTTCCACAAGAGGGGTAAGCATACTGGATGTGATAATCAGAAATATGTGTACTGGATGCCAAGATGAGAAGTGTATCCCTCACTGGTAAGACCAGACCATAGAGTAAGCACACTGTAGTTACACATCACGACCCCAGTCCCTGGCCAGACTACCACAGTGAAACACATGTATAAAGCATAGCTTGCACCCCTACAAACCAATGTGGAATCCATGAAAAGCCCTGTGCAGGTCCAGAATATGGGACACACTGCAGAACATGTTATACAGGCATACCAGGAACACAGCCAGGAGTGCTTGGAGTCTGCAGTCACAAACAACAAGACACAATGCCATACACCCAGGCATCTGGCATGCTGGACACCATAAATTACTAAACCATTGAAGAGAATGAGGAAGCTACCACATGATAGATCTAACATGAAAAGTGAAGTAATCAGTGATCACTAGTATGGCAATAAAATGTGTCCACACATACAATCCACTAAGGCCAGGCAAAACAAGTAGAATCTGTGAATCCAGTGGCAATGTGACACCTGTCCCAAGTACACACACAACAACAACTCACCCCAATAAATACAAATGTATGTGATAGACACAACCAGGTAGCCAAACCGGGGCCTGAGCACCCCCAAATCAGTACTGTCAAAACTAGTCAGGAGGACAAGGTAACCACATACACCACAAACCCAGTCCCACATAGACCTACAACGACTGTAAACCAAACACATAATCACAAAAACATTCCCAGAGGCCCTAATTACAAACACACAACACCAACACAAGCCTCCAAAGCAGACACCCAATAAAACAAACTCCAGACATAGCACATGTAACACATAGTACACAAAGCTGGTGTGCCAAACAGTCACAGGACAGAAGGAGAAACAACATGCCTGATACAGTTGTAATAGGTGACTCCATAGTGAGACATGCTGCTGTCCCAGGGATGGCTTGCACCTGTTACCCATGAGCGTCTGGATATTGCCTAAGGCTTTTGCAAACTACAGATATCCTCCCGTAGGCAAGGCCAAAAAGAGCAACCCACCACCATAGAAAACAAAACTGGAAAGAAACAGAAGGGTAATGCTGATCAATGCCAGATGTGTAAACCTCAATATGCATGCTCCTGAGGCCCTCCCCAGTATGGAGAACATTGATGTCAGTACAGTGATACACACCTGCTGCAAGCCTCGTGACAGCACATCAGCACTACCAGGTAATACCACATATCATGTGTTATGGCCACAAAACCTGTAACAAAACATAAAAGGAGGGTGAATATCCATATTCAGCACAGACAGCCATACGTCCAGTTAACCGACAATGCCTATGTCATTGCAGTCCACCCATGTGCAACTACCTGTATGCAAGACTGCTGTACAGTCTGTATCATGCTACAGACCACACTCTCACACACAGGAACCCCACCCCACTGTCCTGAAGACAGTGGACAGGATGAATGTACCACCAAATACAAAACAAGGTACACACAAATTACCACATAGGTGGTAAACCATTATGTGTGGAAGGAGTAATCAGGGACCTAGTGACACAAGTGGACAGTCACCTGTCATGTGACAGCCACATCGCCAATTTGTCTAGGAAGACTGTCTATATTGGACACTGTATCATGAAAGGAGTCACATCTACGTCAACAAAGGTCATTGTGCCCCTATACTGTTCCCCTATCAGACCATATTGTAATACAATGCCTCATTTGGGATGTACATTACCTGGCACCTGCAGCAGTTAGAAAGACCTCAAAGGTACCTCAGCAAGAGTCATAAAGGGTCTCAACTATATCTCATATGCCACCTGGCTGTAGACACCACAGCCGAATGCAGTCACATACTGCCAACACAGAGGCATTGTATGTCTGTTGTACAAGTCCATGTCCAACACAGAAGTAATGGACATGCTCCACCCCAGAAAACCCAAAGCCATCCGAGCTGTGTGAGTCAGAGATGTCAACCTTAACACATAATAAAATAGGATGTGCTGGAGGGACAGATACCTAACCCTGAGTCTCTCCACACCCTGGAACAGAATACCACTACATGTTAGGCAGAGCCCCTCACTGACACTCTTCAACAGGAAGTTAGCAAAATGGATGGATAATTGTAGATGTACACTGGGGGTCTTTACTGTGTCATGTCCAGACAGAGGCACAGCTAAGTAAATCATAAGTGGCCATAATATCCACATAGCAAGGGGTGGCAAAAGCCACACGCACTGTGGCTATGCTTACAAATGCCCTAGGGTGGATAGCCTAGTATGAACCCATGAACGTACTATGATACAAATTGTACAGAACACTAAGGATAACTCCAAGGCTGCTGCAACTGATGGTAGTAAGCGTGTTGTGAATTCCTGGATATGCTCTGGATCACACAAATATTACAAACAACATACCAAACACACACACGTGTGCCAACATACATCCTGACAGGTGCAGTGCAAACCCCCCCCTCATAATGCCAAATATCTTTCCCAGCAGATCGCTGCCTCCCTGACATTATGTCAGCCTTACCACAGGATATGTACCCAAAGAGCAGTGTACAACAACAGTGGGTGTTCTCAAGAAAGGTGTTGCCTGAATGGATACTAAAAACAACCACCACAGATTCCTGAGAAGCTTGGTCTGCACAGCTATGGTAAGGATCAGCATGTACCGCAGACATAACGATATTGGGGATCTATTGACACCCGACCCTAGCCAGTGTGGGTTTATGAACTGCAGACCCCACCCCTAAACATGTGTGACTCAGTTGAAACAGTGATTGAGGTCACTGATGAGGGCAATGTGGCCCACACAGTGTAGCTGGACCTTGCAAAGCCTTCCATACAATACCCTACGTGTTCAATATAGATATGCTCACCAGCTTAAATATACATACCAATGTCACTAGAGGGGTTGCAAACCAGGCCAACGACATAACTGACATGGCCAGACATGCTCTAGCCATGTCAGACTACAAACCACATATAACAGGCATCCCACAAAGCTTGGTCCTGGGACCTTTCCTGTCTGGTATATGTGCCCCATAGGTACAGGCCAACGTGTAAGGACTGTGCCTGAACATGTTTGCAGAGGATTACAAACCGCCTAACATATCTGACACTCCAGCTGACACAAGCGTCCCACAAAAGGGCCACATAGAAACAGACAACTGGTGCCATAGCCATGTCAGCATGTGAAATGGAGACAACTGTATAGTCAACCTCTGTGGATATACAGTAAATGACCACCAATTACCACATAGGTGTTAACCCATTACATACATCACATGTAATGTCGGACCTGGGTACACAAGGGGATAGATATCCTGCATAGGACAAACATGTGGCTGTAGTGTTAATAGAAACAATCCATATACCAACGTAATCATGAAGGTTATGACATCTAGATAAGGGGAGGTCATTGTGGTTCTGCAGTTATCCTTCATCAGCATTACAAATGACCACAACAGCCCCTGTGGGGTGTACCTCAGCAGACACCTCCATCAACTGTAAAGTCCACAACAGTACCTCACCAGGAGTATCAAAGAGCTTGAACACATGTAATGTGTTTCCTGATTAAACAGAGTGCAACTTCACACACTGCCATGCTGGCCACCCAGACACAAGCTGTGCCTGATGTAGAAAGCCATGTCCAAGCTGGAATCAATGAACATGCTGCACCTTGTACAATCTGAATGGCAGTGAGCTATGCACATGAGGGACCTGAACCCCAGCACTGACATACATAGGACAAGCTGTACTGCATTATCCATAACACAGAAGCCACCCCCACGCATGAGTAAACTACCAGTACAGGTTATCCATAGAGTCACTCATTGATTCTCCTCAACAGGAATCTTAATGAGTGGATGGGAGACGGTAGGTTTACCCTGGGTATCAATGTTATGTCACAGGTAGACAGAGGCACAGTATACTACACAAGACATATGTCACGGCAAACTACACTTACAATGTGTCGAAGGACAAACACACTCTCAGACTAGCATTAGAAATGGCCTAGGGCACATCGGTATTGTTTGCCAATGTACACCTATGTTGTGGAATACACTACTGATGTTGGATGAGGCTGTTGTAAGTAGTTCATATCCGAACATAATGCAACATAGTCAGATAGGTTACTGAGTAAAAACCACGGAATCCACCACGAAGTAAAAAAGTTCTTTATTCACCACAAAGTAAAACGAACAAGCGCTTTCACATACACCGAGTATGCTTCATCAGGTTACATTATCCAAGTGAAAACCTTCATCTTATATACTCTACTCAATCATTTCATTAGTCAATCAAACAATATTCCTGTCTGCTAACAATTAAATGATTAAATAATTAGGCGTTTGATTTCCTCCTTTAAAGCAACAGCTATAGAAATTGTCTTTGCTTAGCCTATGGGTATGGGATAGCGCTACTAAAATAACGTACTACAGTGTTACATACAAAATATTGTTACTATAAAAATATATGCATATAAAAATCAATAGATTTCATAACCTAAACCTCATATATTATATGATACTTTAGTATAAATAAAATAAAATAAATATAATCAATATAGACAATCACAGCTAGTTCTTGTCTCTTATCTACAATGTCTATTCGTATTATTAGATGACCCATACTATGTGTCTAGGTATAACCCAAATAAAAACTATTCTGCTAAAACAACATGAAGTAAAAATATGTAGATATAATTATATAAGGTAATATATGACCATATGGGTAATATATGGGTACTATGTTATAAAAAATGTACTACAAAAATACTATAAAATGTACTATAAAGTGCATTGAATGGCATGCTTAGCATATTTAATAATAATCAAAGGTCCCATTTAATTCATTTTTATATATGTGGAGCTGGTACAATATATATATAGATAAACTCTATATATTCTTAAAAGGCATCTATCTAATAACTACCTTGATGTTACTTCAAGACTCCCTATCTGTGCTTATATGTTCAACTATACCAGAGTGTAAAAGTAATGATGTATATATTGAAAGTCAAACATGATATGACTGTTTCACCAGAACAAATATAAAACGTTATTAACATCTGAATCATAAGTCTATATAACATTAGATAATTGGATATATAAATTAATAAATAAATAAATAAATAAACTGATCTTATTATATATGTATATGTATATATATATATTTTTTCTTATTAGTTATCTCCGTGCCTCTAATATCTGTTTGATACTGGTGTTAACATTTAATCCAGGTTCTATATGTGCTCGTAATTTAAATATCCAGTCTAGCTCTATTTTAGCTAATATATTCATTTTATCTCCACCTTTGGCTAACGGTTCAACTACTTGTAGCACTCTAAACTTAAAATAATGATCTTGATTGGTGCTAATATGTTTCGCTAGGGCATTTGTAGAGTTCATCTTCCTGATGTCATATATATGGTTGTAAATACGGTCTCTAAGTCTTCTGGAAGTGAGACCCACATAGAAAGCTTGACATTTCTCACAATTAGCTAGGTATATTAAATTGGTGGTATTGCACGTAGCACTTATCAGAAACCTGTGTGTATATTTCAAAAATGGTGATGTAAATTCACTACCTGTATTGATATGTTTGCACATATTGCACCTCCCACATGGCCAAGTGCCCTTCTTACAATCAACATTCCCAATCTTTACAGTTGCATTAGAATTCTTAATCATTCTATCCTTACACAACCATCTTTTCAGATTCTTCTTATTCTTATATCTGAAGTGAGGGGTAGACCCTACTAAGTCTTTAACACTATTTTCCATTAAAAGGATATCCCAATTTTCTTTAATAATTTTAGTAATGCTGTATATATCACTCGAGTAACTCAATGTGAATTCTAGTGTAGCCTCATTAAGATGTTGTTCAAAAATATGATGTATACCTTTGTGGTATTGTTGTTTAGTTCTTGCTTTACCATTAGTTTCATTACTAAATCTATTTAAGAGGCTGTGAGGGTATCCCCTATCTATTAATAACTTATCCAGTAATGCAAGTTGTTTATTTCTCTCATGTTCATCAGTACATAACCTAGTGATTCTAGTTCTCTGATTCTGTACTATATTGGGGAATATAAATCGTGGGTGCATACTACTGTGATTCAAAATTGCATTCTTCCAACAAGGTTTCCTGTATAATTGCGTGTTAAGTGTGTTATTAACATCTTTCAATATAGTTATATCAAGAAAATCAATCTTGTCATGGGAGAATTCTATGGTGAATCTCAGAAAGTCTGTCGTTGATTCTAAATACTCGACCAGTTCATTTAATATTGACTGTTCACCCTTCCAAAAAATTAAAATATCATCTACAAAGCGTCTGTATAAAATTATATTCTCCATATAGTGGCTGTTAAATAGATGCTTAGATTCCCAATAGTGCATAACAATATTGGCATAAGAGTTTGCACATGGGGTGCCCATTGCAACACCCCATGTTTGCATATATAAGTGGTCTTTATCCTTAAACATAAATACATTGTTCTCCAAAACTAGAGTCAACAATGTACATGTCAAATATTGCGTGTCACTATTCAATGATTTCTCCTCTAATAAAACATCTCTCACTGCCTCCACTCCATAATCATTAGGTATTACTGTGAACAAGTTTTTAACATCTAGGGATACCAAAATTAAATTCGAGCTATCGTCTAGCTGAGTCGCTACTCATTGTATATCATCTAATAATGAGTAAGTATTATTTAAAATAGTAGGTATTCTCCTGGCCACAGGACCTAATTTACATTCAACAAACTTAGAAATATATTCAGTCACTCATTTCTCCCCCGCTACAATGGGTCGCATAGGTGGGGGGAATTCCATTTTATGTATTTTTGGAAGACCTTTTATGTTAGGAACATTAGGTGCTTCAATTAAAAAATAGTCATACAGTTGTTTAGAAATCAATCTACACATAAGTAAATCATATAACATATCATGTACAGTATTAATGGTCTTAGATAGTCCATTAATATCAATCTTACAGTATTTGTCAGTATCACTTAGCATACTAAACATCAAATTATCATAAAATAAAGTGTCCAAGACCACAATGCCTCCGCCTTTGTCAGCTGGTCTTATAGTTAATAATTCATTCCTGGACAAATTCTGTAAGGCTAGAAATTCTTCACAGTTCAGATTATAAAATACTTTTTCATGTCTTTTCCCTTTGCTCATATCTGAAATGTATTTATAAAAATCATTTTCACATTTCTTTAAGAAGCATTGTACACTAGGGAGTACTTCAGGTATGAATGCGCTCTTTTTCTTAAAGCGCATTTCACTATCTAAGTCATTGTCTATTGCTTCATCTTTATATAGTAATTTCAATGACAAAGTTCATGTGAACATGCGTAGATCTATTAAAAGTTCAATTAACTTACTGCTTTGTGATGGTATGAACGAGAGTCCTTTATTGAGCACACTGTATTCACTAGCCGTGAGACTTTAGTCAGATAGGTTCATAGGTTTATACTAGGCTATCTGCCCTAAGGCAGGTATAAGCCCAGCCCAGAGGTTTGTGGCGTACGCCACCCCTTATATGGAAACAATACTGTGCACATTAGTTTGTCGTGCCTCTGTCCAGCAGTGGCACAGAGACGGTCCCCGGGGTAAACCTATGATCTCCCATCCACAGGTAAAGATTCCCCTTGAACAGAGCCAGTGAGGTGCTCTGCCTCACATGGACCGGGATTATATTCCACAGCATAGGGAGTCTCTGAGTGATAAATCTATCCCTCCAATATGTCCTACTTATATCCCTGCTAAGGTTTAAGTCACTTGCCCTAGTGGTTCTGGTGGATTTGGCGATTTTGAGGTGGAGCATGTCCATTACTTCCTGGTTGGACATGGCCTTGCATGTCAGGCACATGTCACCTCTGGAGTGTCTTCAATCTGGCAGCATATGACAGATGTTGGAGACCCTTTATCCTTTTGGTGGGGGACTTTTGGGGTCTCTCTGCTGCAGATGTCAGGTGAGATACATCCAGAATGGGGCATTGTACTCGATCATTGATCTGATAAGTGCAGAGTACAGGGGAACAATGACCCCACTAGATCTGGATGTGAATCCCTTCCTGATCAGGTGGGCAATGTAGAAGGTCTTTCTAGCCACGTTAGCAACGTGAGTGTCAGGAGAAAGGCCACTGTCAACCTGGGTCCCCAGGTCCATGATAACCTCCTCTGTGCTTACAGGAGTGCCACCTATATGGTAGCTTGGGGTTACCTTGCTTTTCCCGCAGGGTATGACTATACATGTTTTGGCATTTAACATCAGGCCATGGCTCTGGCACCAGCTATCAGTGTCCGTGAGTCCCTTCTGAAGGATATCCGTGTCTGATGCACTGTCCACTATGGTGCCCAGTTTGCAGTCATCTGCAAACCTTGTCAGCCAAAGTCCTCCCATGTTGGCCTGTACCTCTGAGAAGTAGATGACGAACAATAGGGGGCCAAGGACTGAGCCCTGTGGGACACCACTTGTGACCAGCTTGGAGTCTGACATAGCACCAGCAACTCTAACCCTGTGGGTCCTGTCCTTAAGCCAGTTCGCAACCCATCTTGTGACATATGGGTTTACATTTAGGTTGGTAGGTCCTTCTACAATACCCGAGTGGGGTATTGTGTCGAAAGCCTTTGCAAGGTCAAGGTAGGCTGTATGGACTGCCCTTCCCTCAGCAATGGCCTTAGTGACTGTTTTGAAGAAGTCGACCAAGTTCAAAAGGTATGATCTGCCCTTGACCAAGCCAAACTGGGACGGGTACAATGTCTGCAAGTCCCCTATATCTTTGTTTATGAGCTCCATTGTGATCCTCTCCATAGCTTTTCAGACTAGACTTGTTAAGCTTATGGGGTGGTAATTACCAGGGTCCGTAGAGGCACCGCCTTTGTGCAGATGTGCACAACTGGACCCTAACCAGGCTGTTGTGCACACTATGGAAATGTAAAGCAGTAATAGGACTAAATCCCAGGATACTGACCACCACAGTGAAAGTACTGAACCACTACACTATACAGTACTACAGTGTTAGGTCAGTATGAATGGATGTTGACAATTGTGTGCAAAGTATCCCATGCAAAACCTGCAGGCACAGTATACTCCCTGTTGTGTTCACACAAAAAGCATTTGGACAGTAACTACACAACATGGCACAGAACACACAACCATAAACTGGAGGTATTTGTTGAAGGTCACACTCATCCACAAATGTGATGGGCTGCAGAGTTCAACATATGGAAAGCTCACACTGGGCATGCTCACACACTTAGATAAATGTTACTCTTAGCAACTGTGAAAACACACCAGAGGATGCTCATTCCCCTTTCTAGACACTGATCATGTCAGCACCCTATAAGTATATCAGGAGAAAAGGAATCTCCCAGTAATCTGAATAGCGCGCTCTGCTAATGCATCCATCTCTAGTGTCACAACATAGTTTGGTAGGATTTGAATCCAGTAAGTGTGTATGAAAAGAACATCCCTTTTGGCAACTGTGTAAACACACCACAGGATGCTCATTCCACTTTCTACACTCTGATGATGTCAGCAACCTATAAGTATATCAGGAGAAAGGAAAGCTCCCAGTAATGCGAATAGCGTGTTCTGCTAATGTGTCCATCTGTAGTGTCATAACATAGTTAGGTAGGGGTTTGAATGCAGCAAGTGGCAAGTGTGTGTGAAGAGGTGTAAGTGTGTATGAAAAAAACATCCCTTTTGGCAACTGTGTAAACACACCACAGGATGCTCATTCCACTTTCTAAGCTCTGATGATGTCAGCACCCTATAAGTATATCAGGGGAAAGGAAATCTCCCAGTAATGCGAATAGCGCGCTCTGCTAATGCGTCCGTCTCTAGTGTCATAATATAGTTAGGTAGGGGTTTGAATCCGGCAAGTGTGTGTGAAGGGGGGTAAGTATGTATGAAAGGAACATCCCTTTTGGCAACTGTGTAAACACACCACAGGATGCTCATTCCACTTTCTAAGCTCTGATGATGTCAGCACCCTATAAGTATATCAGGGGAAAGGAAATCTCACAGTAATGCGAATAGCGCGCTGTGCTAATGCGTCCGTCTCTAGTGTCATAACATAGCTAAGTAGGGGTTTGAAGCCAGCAAGTGTGTGTGAAGGGGGATAAGTGTGTGTGTAAGTGTGCATGAAAGGAATATCCCTTTTGGCAACCGTGTAAACACACCACAGGATGCTCATTCCACTTTCTAAACTCTGATGATATCAGCACCCTATAAGTATATCAGGGGAAAGGAAATCTCCCAGTAATGTGAATAGCGCGCTCTGCTAATGTGTCCATCTCTAGTGTCATAACATAGTTAGGTAGGGGTTTGAATTCAGCAAGTGTGTATGAAAGGAACATCCCTTTTGGCAACTGTGTAAACACACCACAGGATGCTCATTCCACTTTCTAAGCTCTGATGATGTCAGCACCCTATAAGTATATCAGGGGAAAGGAAATCTCCCAGTAATGCAAATAGCGTGCTGTGCTAATGTGTCCGTCTCTAGTGTCATAACATAGTTAAGTAGGGGTTTGAATCCAGCAAGTGTGTGTGTAAGGAGTATCCTTTTTGGCAACTGTGAAAACATACCACAGGATGTTCATTCCCCTTTCTAAACGCTGATGATGTCAGCACCCTATAAGTATATCAGGAGAAAGGAAACCTCCTAGTAATGCGAATAGCGCACTCTGCTAATGCGTCTGTCTCTAATGTCATAGCATAGTTAGGTAGGGGTTTGAATCCAGCAACTGGCAAGTGTGTGTGAAGGGCAGGTAAGTGTGTATGACAAAAATATCCCTTTTTGCAACTGGGAAAACACACTACAGGATGCACATACCCCTTTCTAGACGATATCACAATTATATATGGCTTTTGATTACAGACATGCCACGTGTGTTTTGCCCACACAGAATGCCCATGAGTGCGGGCTGTCTCTCACAATAATGCATGACATTGATTAAACCAGTTATGGCAATGCACACATGATGTATGTGTGTGCAAAATACACATATGTACCTGTGACCTTCAATAGTTACCATGTGTGATGCCTGCCACATGTGAATACATGGTATTTGCACAGGGTAACATTATGACTGTGGTCTTCTGTGCAGGTGCTGCATGTGGGATGTGTATATACAGTGTGAGATGTAGATGCTATCAGCCTAGTAGTGAGGGATACACACCTGGTCTGGGGCATATAGTCTACCTGTTGTTGATGAACAGGTGCTGCATGTTTTCACCTGTTGTGGGAGTGGTAAGACGTTATTCCATAGCAATGCAGTGACCATATGCTAAGAACCGTCCAGCTAGGGTGTTGTAGCTACAGTAATTCATTAGCATTCAGTAATATGTCAGAATCCCTGGTGAGGGTCTGATGCCAACCAAGGTCAGGGTTCTACCAGCCTGTGTCACTTGCTCAGTGATCCCTTCCATGTTCCCTATCATGTATCCCAGTGAGGGACATCCCACACCAGCTGTGGTGGCATGGACAATGACTGAGTCATATGTGTCCATGCATCTGACTGACCTGTATGCTTGTGTTATGTGGTGGACCATAGTGCCCCATGAGCATATCACTGTGACCTACACCTTGTCCAGCCTGGTGAGCATGTCCTCACTGTACTGGACAATAAAGGTACCTAACACAACTGCAGCAGTAGTGTTGTATAGCTGTACAGACTGTGCTTGTTTGGCACACAGGATTTGTGTGCTATGTGTTATGCGTGCTGTGTGGAGGCCTAATGTATGCCTGTGTGCCAGCTGCAGAGGTGTCTGCCAGTCATGCAGGATGCTATCCTTAGGCTCCACGAATGGCCTGGTGTATTTCCATGCTTGTATTGCTGTCAGTGTAGGTCCACATCAGACTGG
Organism: Protopterus annectens; assembly: GCF_019279795.1. Lineage (NCBI taxonomy): Eukaryota > Metazoa > Chordata > Ceratodontiformes > Protopteridae > Protopterus > Protopterus annectens. The sequence continues at coordinate 1,078,457,961 of NC_056744.1, read as the reverse complement.
TATTGCTGTCACTGTAGTATTTCATGCCACCTGACAGGTTATGCCAGTACTGGGTTCAGAGTGCTTAGTCCACAGTTTGGCCATGTGTTTCCATGTCATACATGTGTTGTACATCCATGGGTAGGGGATAGGGTTGACTGTGTACATGTGGCAGCTGTGACATTACTACATGACTCACATATTCCACAACTGTACCATAGAGGTGACTGACAACTGACCTTTGCACATGCTACCATAGTATTGAGATAGCAGTGGTGATTAACAGCACATAGGGCCAATGGTGAACAAGATACATAGGTCCATAGGTTCATACATGGATGTCTGCCCAGGGCATTTATCCACCTAGCCAGAATGTGTGCGGTTTTCACCATGCATTGTAAATCTATCTTGCTATGCCCTTTTCCAAGGTTAGTATACTGTGCCTCTGTCTAACAGTGACACATAAGTGATACCCAGGGTAACCCTACAATGTCACATCCAGTCATTAATATCACTCTTGAAGATAGTCACTGAGTGACTCTGCCTAACCTCTATTGGGATAATATTCCAGAATGAAGGGAGTCTCTGAGGTATGAATGTGCCCCTCCAGCATGTCCTATGTATATCACTCCTGAGGTTCAAGTCTTTCCAGCGTGTATCCTGATGGGATCTGGATATTCTGAGGTGCAGCATGGCCATTAAGTGAGGGTTTGACATGGCTTTATATGTCAGGCACAGATTGCCTATGAAGAGGCAGTATGCCACTGAGTAGAGCTGCTGTTTCTTTAACCAGTCAGTATGTGGCATCTGTTGGAGCCCTTTGATCCTCTTGTTGAGGTACGTATGTGGTCTTTCCAGTTGCTGCAGGTGTCTGGTAAGGTGCATGCCGACAGGGTCATTATAGTCAATTATGGCATGATGAGGGATGAGTAAAGGGGCACAATGTCCTCCCCTGATCTACATGTGGATCCCATCATGATGATGTGGCCCATATAAAATGTTTTCCTAACCACTTTGTCCATGTTGTTGTCAAATGGTAGAATGCTATCAACCTGTGTACCCCAAGGTCCATAATTCCTTCGTCTGCACTTAATGGATTAACACATATGTGGTACTCTGTGGTCACCTTGTGTTTGACAAAGGGGATGACTATACGCTTTTGTCATTCACCTTGAGGCCATGGCTGTGGCACAGGTCGTGTGTTTGCAAGAGGCCCTTTTGGAGGATGCGTGTGTTAGCTGGAGAGTTGATTATGGCGTCCGGTTTGCAGTCATCTGCGACTTGCTCAGCCACAGTACTTCCATGTTGGCCTGTACCTGTGATAAATATATAATGAACATGACAGCTCCCAGGGCTGAGCCTTGTGGGACACCACTTGTAACTGGTTTGAGGCTGACATGGCCCCAGCAATTCTAACCATGTGTCTTCTGCCCTTGAGCCACTGTGCAATATCCATAGTGACATAGGGGTTAATATGTACACTGGTGAGCTTCCCTAGAATGCACAAGTGGGGTATTGTATCAAAGGCTTATGCAAGGTCCAGGTAGGCTGTGTAGACCTCCTTCCCCTTGACAGTGGCCTTGGTGACTGTTTCGAAGAAATCAAACAGGTTTGAGAGGCAGGATCTGCCATTAACAAAGCCAAACTGTGTATGGTGACATGTCTGTAGGTCCCCAATATCTATATATGTGAGGTTCATGATGATCCTTGCCATAGCTTTGCAGACCAAGCTATTCAGACATATGGGGCGAATAGTGTCCAGGATCCATTAAGGCACCACCTGAATGTAGAGGGACCACTGTTGCTGTACGCCACTCTTTGGCCACATATCGTGTAGTAAGGCTGGGATTGAACAGTAGTGTTATTTCTGGGTGTAGCTCTTCTTGTGGTTCATGTAGGACACAGCCTGGGACACTGTCTGGTCCCATTGATGCAGTGTGTATTGCTTTGGAGAGGGCAGCTCTTACCTGAGCATCTGTGATGTCAGGGGGGGCAGCACTCTGCTGGGAGACATATTTCCCCTTTTGGTATGGTGGGGGGAGAAGGTAGCAGTGAAACTGTCCACTAGGATGATGGCAATGTCTGTGTGTTTTGTATTTTGTGTGACATCTTGGATTACCTCTGAGCATATCTGGGTATTACCACCCAGGTTCCTAACATAACTACAGAAAGCCTTGTGATTATCCTCAGTGGCTTGTGGAATCTTCCCTCAAAGATGGCCTTAGACAATCGTATGAGTGCCTGTAGTTGTCTTCTAATACTCGTCAGTGATGCCTTCACATTTTGGGAGTTAGTTGCATCATGTAGTGGCTTCATCCTTCTATTGTATAGTTTGTTTATGGCTAGTGTCCAGCACACAGGATGTCTGCCTTTGGAGGATTGGGTCATGCTTTCATATGTGATTGCATGATCCATGCATTCCTGAATGTGTCCATAGAATGCCTTTATACAGGTATCTGCAGTCTGGTCCATATTTTCAACAGGCCTGGGGCCTTTGAAGGTTTCCACATCATTTATGAGGGGTGTGAACATGCTTGACATGAGCTGTTGACTGACGTCCCGCCCTCCAGACTGAGCAAGGTGAGGGTCACATTTAGCTATCTGTCGGGTGATAGAATGTGCCACATAACACTGGCACACAGGTCACTCCACAGCAAGTACAAGTATGAGGCAGTCATTGTCCATGCTGGTGCAAACAACCTGAGACGTACCTCCCTGGACCACATGGAAAGAGACACAGAGGAGCTCTTACAGCACCCTCTCAAACTCAGGACTCCCACACAGCCTTCATGCTCACACAGGAGAGTATAGATTTATCTGCAAACACCATCATACTGGGTGACGTCAGCTACCCAAACATAGACTGTGAACATTTCACAAGCCACAATACCCAAGCTCTAGGGTTCCCATAGATCAGACACTCTGTAGCTATGGAACAGGTAATCAACCTTCCCACAAGAGGGGCAGATGTGCTAGACCTGATCATCACAAACATGAGTACAAAATGCTCACCACTGGAAGTATATCCCTCATTGTTGCAATCGAACCATATACTAATCACACTGGAGTACTGGATCCCCCACATATGCAAACCTCGAACACATCGATGTGTGTGTGGGAAATGCCCCTATTAGCAACTGTGACAGTACACTACAGGATGCAGATTCCCCTTTTGAAACACTGATGATGTCAGGACTCTATAACTATATTACCTGAATTAAAGCCCTCCAGTCATTCGAATAGCGCACTCTGCTAATGCGTCTTTCTCTAGTGTCATAACATAGTTAGGTAGGGGTTTGAATCCTGCAAAGGGAATGTATGTGTGTTAGTATGAGTGGGGTTTGTGTGTGTGCATAATGCTGGGAGGGATAAGTGCCTTTTGCCAACTGGGAGAACACACTACAGGGTGCACATCCCTCCTCCTACACACAGATGATGTCAGCACCCTCTAAGTACAGCATTAGAAAAGATTTCTCCCACTAATGCAAATAGTACACTCTGCTAATGTGTCTGCCTCTACTGTCATAACACAGTTAGGTAGGGGTTTGAATCTTGAAAATGGAAAGTATGTGTTTTACTGTGGGTGTGGTTAGTGTGTGTGCACAATGGTGGGGGTGGGATGTGGCTTTTGCCAAATGGGGCTATGCACTGCAGGGTGCACATTTCCCTTAACAAGCAGTGATGTTGACAGCACCCTATACAAACAAAACTACAAAAGAGAAGGTGGTGGTACCAATAACATATGTAAGGTAACACTTCTTCAAGTAATGTCCACAACACGAAGTAGGATAAACGAACAATCCTTTTACTCTATACAAACAACATGACAACAGACAACTGCCAGTACTCAGTATAGTGTTACATGCTACTGTAACACGCATGTACCAGAATATACCTAGATAGTGTTTTGAAGCCTGAATGTGGCAAGTGTGTGGATGTGGGATGTGTCTGTGTGTGCATTTCCGTATGGGAAACATGTTTGATGTGGCAATCAGGGCACCACAGTACCTGATGCACATTACACCTTTGAACTAATGAGGTTGTCTGCACCCTGTGAGTACAGGTAGAGAGGAGGAAATCGGTAGTAATCAACATAGTGCACTTCTCAAATGTGTACCTGTCATGTATCGACAGCTACTCATGTAGGGTAATAAATAATGGGAATGGCAGGTGAGCGTGTGCATGTGTGGGGGTAGCAGGGTGTGTGTAAATGCATGTGTGACAGAACAGATACATATAGCTGAATCTACATAACAGCACATGATGCGCATTCCCATAGTCAATGGTAGCATGTGATGGTGTGCAGCTGGTACACTTTGGTAAGTAGTATGGGTGCAGATAACAATTGAGGACATTCATACAGTTACTGCAGCAGGACTGCTGGGATATACATACAATCATAGTGGAACAGTGAACAGTTACCAACATGTTACTACTTATACACATCTATGTAGTCACCCTGTGCATCAGCAACGTGTTTACCTGTTCCTGCACCAATGTTGTAGGATGCAGGAGGTGGCACAGTGTCATCATATGCACAGGGTGTGGGTTAGGTATGCCCAAGCCAGCCACTGGTAACACCAATTGACATGTGTGTATGTGTGTTTGTGAGGGGCAGCAGTACAGGGTGGGCCGGTGTTGGTGCAGTGTGTGTGTGTATGTGTTTGCCCTAGGTGTTAGATTTCTGCATGTGTGTAAGCACATAGTCCCACATAATGGCTGCCATGTACAGGGTTTTGTGGACAGCCACAGACTGCACCTGTCAGGTCATCCAGATCAGTGTCTGTGGGCACGGACACTGTACCTGTGCCTGGCAGGGGTGCTACGGGCCGTATCCAGTACTAACCCAGACTGGGTACTGTCATCGGAAGCAAGGGTGTGTTGACTGGACACAGTTCCCTGTTGGGACTGTCCAGAGCCACGTGCACGTGGTCTCCTGGGGCGTCCTGATGACAGCACAGACCCAGCATTGCTGGTGCTGGTGCTGGCACTTGAGGTGCGTGAGTGGGCCTGTTGTCGTCTGCGGCCACTGCCAGCTGGTGCTGTTGCTGGCATACGGCCACGTTGACATCGCAAACGCACACCATCGCCCTGGCCCATGGACATCTGGTTGTGGAGCAGCTGTTGTATGTCCCCACAACGTCTGTCAATGACATCTGTGCAGTTACGGATAGCATTCGCAACATCACGCATGCCGTCTGTCATGGCTGTGCGACATGCTCTCAGCTCCCTCAGACCCTGTCTGGTGTACCTTTCCATACGTGCCTGTGCCTGCATAACAGTCCGAACCCAGAATGTATGCACACCACTTATTTATCCTGTCCAGTGGACTACAGATACAGGCACATTGTATAACAATAGCAGGAGGCTACTGCAGCACAGGGCAGATTCACATGAAGGCAAGGCATCTGTGGTCATCAGTGTTAAGATGCGTCACATTCACCGAATGCACAGATATTGGCAACATTGTTGCAGACAGTTTAGGTGCAGGTACCCCCCCCCCATTCTCCTACACAAGTGGAATTAGTTATGACAGATGACTGTAACCTCCCTATCCTCTCACATGTCCAGGTGAGGGCCACCCTCAACATTGCAGAGCACATAGCATCACTGTTATGAAATGGTATCCCTGGATGTGTGCTACGTTCACCCCTGGAGGACATAGCACCACATGACAGACTGATATTAATCCCTGGCCATACTACAGGATATGCACCTGAACAGTGCCATACATACACAGTGGTCCCACACCAATGAGGAGTAACCTCTACTGACCCTGGTAACTACTGCATCATATGCACAACTGGCCTTGTGTTCTAAGCTATGGAAGTTCTAAGTATGGGCAACATGTACAGCAATATTACATATGTATATATTTCAGGACTATGTACACACAACCTATCTCATGGACATACCTATAGATATTGAACTATGATACATTTGGAGGTGTCACAGTAAACACAGTATTAACCTGCTACTTTGCATTACCTGTGTTTGTGGCAGCTGTTGCTGTGTCAGTGGTGCTGCTTGCTGCTTGCTGTTTGCTGCTGCTGCTGCTGGTTTTGCTGCTGACTGTCTGTATATTTTTTTTATTTCTCTCTCTCTCTCTTTTTCAGTAGGTTTTGTGCAATGACTGTATTGCATGCGTGGAGTGTGGGTACTGGATGCTTTTGTAGGTATCTGCATAGGTCCATGTGATGGCCTCTGCACCAATTGTAAGGCAGCATTGGCTAATTGCATACAGCCAGTTGTGTACTGATTGCATGTCTCACTGTGATTTCAGGACAGTGCTATAAAAGGGTATGTGAGATAGGCGTTGCCCTTTCAGATTGTAAGGGCGTGGACCATGCTGGTATGCTGTTGACATTGTTCTGTGAGTGTGAAGGTTAGTACATCTCTCATGCTTCATGCTGTGTTGTGAATTCAGGTTGCTGCATTTCTCTCACCTGTTCCTGTAGTGAGTGTGTATGCATACTGACACCTACGACTATATTTCATATGTATTGCTATATATACATATGTGTACATATACATACTTTCATATATGTACATTAGCTGACAATATTGGGTACAAGCTAACAATTTGCAGGACTGTTTCTGTTAACACTACACTAGTATGGGAATCCAGTAATTGGGACAGTAAAAGTCTGCCTGACATGCTTTGGGTAGTACACATACTATATTGCCTTTATCTTCATTCCTACTATTACATGTTCCACTTATTTAGCACTATATTCCTGTATGAGAGTCATGGCTTACTGGTAGGTCATACAGACTAGTGTTACAATGGTGTTGTGGTAGGGCCTACTAGTATGCTTATATTTTGCTTTCAAATTGAGTATAGGGCCTATCAATCAGAGTGCTGGGGGCACCTTTAAGCAGTTAAAGGGGTTAGCAGGTCTCACAGGAGTCAGGCTGTGTTGCAGATTCTGGTTGCTGCATTTATCTTCACTGTTTCCTGTAGTGAGTGTGTATGGATACTGACACCTACCACTATATTTCATATGTATTAATATATATATATATATGTATGTGTACATATACATACTTTCATATATGTACATTACCTTACATTATTATGTACAAGCTAACAATTAGCAGGGCTGTTACTGTTAACACTAAACTAGTATGGGAATACAGTCGTTCAGGCATTACAAATCTACCTGACATGCTTTGGGTAGTACACATCTTATATTACCTTTCTATTGATTCCTACTATTACATGTTATATATATTTTAGCACTATGTTCTTGTATGAGAGTCATGGCTTAGTGGTAGGTCATACAGACTAGTGTTACCAAGGTCCTGGGTTTGAGACTGACAGTGGATATTTATTTTTCTTTCAAAGTGAGTACAGGACCTGTCAATCAAAAGTGCCAAAGGCACTTTTAAGCATTTAAAACCAGGTCTGCGCTCATTTGCGCGGAGCTCACGCATGCGCACTGGCGTTTAGCTCCGCGCACACAAGCGCACACCCGCTCTATTTTCTTTGAAAGAAAAGAAAAATGGGCAACAGGAAAGTGGTGAAAAAGGGGTCACAAAGAGGGTAAGACAGTAGGGAAACGAGCTTGGTATTTGCAGGAAGGATGTAGGTGAGACCTATAGCTGCCCATGTCTTTCTCAGCAACAGCTGTGCATTTGTATGCAATTTGGTGTGACATTTTGAACCTTCCACCCCTGAGAGAGGTGTCAGGACAACATTAATACCTGTTGTACAGCCAATTGTAATTAACAGTTTTGATGTCCAGCGAACATGTGTGCAACATGGACAGCTATGTATGGGGCGTAATTTTTTTGTGGGTACAGAGTGCCCTTTTTTTTTTTTTTATCAGGTGAGAGTGGTATGTCAGGTGAGGTAGTCAGTATAGCTGGGGAGGTAGGTTGGGTAGGTTAACAGACAAGACAGACAAGACGCATACAGGGGTGTATCACACATGTGCGGCCGGTTACACAATTGGCGGGGATGGAGGTTGGGATATCCATGGCACATGAGCCCACAGATGGCAACAGTGGAACTGATATCCCCACCCATAGGCAGTTGCCACTGTTCCTTCACAGCCCAGGATGGGGCTGTGCTGGGGGCTGTGCAGGCGGGACAATGGGCAAGCCCGTAAGCTGTGCCACCCGGGCCTCAAGCTGGCGTAGGGGCCCAAGAACAGAGTCTTGGCTCTCCCTTCGCACCACAGACCGGACACCTTGGAGGGTGAGTGGATGTGCTCCTCCGGCCACGCTTGCAGAGGGGGGACGGGCCCCATCCCCTGCAGCGCTTCCACCCAAAGGTGGCACAGGGCCACCGGAGGAGGGTCCAGCCTGGGCACTAGTGCCAGGTGCAGTCGCCAGCTGAGGTGGGTCCGCTGGGACCTGCCTTCCCAAGCGTTCTAGGTTTGTGTGTATGTTATGTTAGTTTGGGTTAGTGGCATATTATTCCATTCAGATTAGTTGTAACAGCATGCATTGGTATTCTAAACAAACACCCAGATATTAACACCATTGAACAACGGGCATATCAATATCACATGCATTGTTTCAACAGAAATACACAATTGAACAACATGCAGGATTGATTAATGGCAACAGGCCATCAGGTTTGCCGGTTTGCAAGTATGACCAGGGCACATGCAACAAGAGACATGCATATATTTTTGAAACAGGACAAATGTCCATGGTTAATGAAATGTTCACATACTAATATTTAGTGTTTTTTTTAATTTGCAATTGTAGGGTGGGGTGGAGAAAGAAAATGATGACACATTCATAAATTATACATTGATATACATTTGTAATAGAAACACAATTAACTTGTCGGTGATACTTTACAAATGATTCTTACTTGACTGTCATGCTAGACCTGTGTTACAGATACATCACTATCCTAGTTATTTTGAATTTGATCAGATACATCATCCTGCTACACTTTGATGACAGGGCAGGGGACAGCTATGGATGTTTAGTATGTCAGACAATCATTCCTTCTATCTGCAAATTGCTGACTGTGATCACCATATACAGAGTTTGGCCTGAAAATTCAAGAATCAGACACACTGAAATCAGTTTGGGATGTTAAGTTTTAATTCCCACATGCATTTATTTCTGTAGAACCACACTGAAGCTTATATATTCAGGTGCTATTACTACATTATTCATTGATACATGACCCTTTCTGTCACTCTCACACATCCTGCAATTTCACAGTTCGGGTTGGTACTTCTAGGCTTTGTTCACATATTAGACCTGTGGGGATTCCAACACTTTCCAGCAGCCTCACTTCTGTCATGATTCAGCATTTCAACAGGGGATATATCTCACCTGTGATTACCTCAGCTTCTGAAGCTGCACTCTTGAGACTACTGCAGGTTATACTACATTTAATTAATGGTGGGACGTCTGTATTACAGCACTCTTTATTTCTATCACTTATATTTCCAGTTTCACTTGCATACTGATGAACTTGTTGCAGCCATACCTGCAGACTTTTACTTGCTGCTTGCACATTCTATTACTTTTACTCAATACACTGCAGTGTTCTGCTACGTGCTACACTATAATATTTATTTACAAGTACTAGGTGGGGTTACTAACCTGCATGGTGGCGCAGCCGCACCAGTCTGCACTCATGTGCCATTCGATTCGCAGAGCGAACACCTGCAGCTGTAATACAAAACAAGTAATATTGGAATACACATCTCCTTGGTATCAGCTAGTTGAATTCCTTACATACATAAGTAAAATGTAACTTACTCAGTAGTGGGGCGTTGGGCATATCCCGGGCCTCCTGGATCCATTGGGTCAACTGGTCTTGCTTACGCCGCTTCAGGTCCGCATGGTGGTGACGGACCTGCTCACCAGTGCGTGGAATGCCAGTAGCACTGGTCAGATCATGAGCCAACTGGTCCCATGCCTCCGCCCTGTACGCTCCCCATGAGACCTGGCCCTGCATGAGTTGGACCTCATGATGGTGAACTATGAGCCAGACCATGTATCTGGACTCCTCAATGCCCCACCGCTGTGCTCGAAAGCAACGTCCCTCCCCTACTCCACTCATTCTGCCTGCAGGTCTATTCTACAATCGTTTATGCTGTGTATTCCCGCCTATGGGGCTTATATATGCCGATTTTCCCACACATTTCTATGATTGGCCGGTTTAGAATTGTATCTACTTCACAGAAACTGCTTTATCATGCTCCATTTTGGCTTATATCCTATTTATATGCTATTTCTGCATTTTTATGTATTGCTGTTATGGCTTAGTGGTTTAGTACCTTGACTCTAGTGCATGGTATCCTGGGTTCGAATCTGACCACTGAATTTTAAATTTTATGACTGTCTAGAAATGACTTCAGGACCTGTCAATCAATCATGCCAAAAGCACTTTTAAACACTTTAAAACCAGGTCTGCACTCGTTTGCGTGGAGCTCTCGCATGCGCACCGCCGGTTAGCTTGTGGGAGCGTCGCGCAAACAGTGTGCGCTGGGTTACACCTTAATTGGCTAGTATCACACATGTTAAACTCAGCACAGCTAGTTGCACACAGTTTGAGCCTGTTAAACCAGTCCTTGGCTATGGGCAAGCAGTTTGCAGTTTATGAAACACTACTTAGCTACGGGCACTCTGTCTCACTGCAGTTTAGCTATCAGTACATTTCCAAATATTTTTATTATTGTATTACTTGAAAACATGTGCTCCATTTCATTCCATTTTACAAAAGGGAATACTTTTACATTTGTACAATACTGTCAGGGGCCTTTTTAGTGCTTATTTACAAAAAAAAAAAGGTTGTTGTGTGGGCTCGAACCTTGCCTGCCTGCCCTCAAGCTGACAACTCTACCGCTATGCTATTACTTCTTGACTTACTTTGCATATTTAGTTCTTATATCCTTTTCCACTTATTGCTAACTGCAGTTGCGCTAGCAGTACACCTGCGCACACGAGCGCACACAGTAGCACACATTTACGGGGTTTAAAAAAAATAAAACAGTTTTTATTTTCATTTTACAACATCTGTTCACTTTTTACATTGCTGGTCTGTGGGGGCATGTGTTGTGTAGTGTGGTTATTCACATTTCCATGGCTTCCCTCGTGGCTGTTTACTTTCAGCCATTCTAGACTTCTGGGGGCATGTCTACGGACACGCCCCCTACTCTCTTACACGGACCGTGTAAGAGTTACAGTGTGATTCAGCATGCCTCATGCACCTCATGCATATGCATGACATGCTGACATCACACCGTTTAACTGCAGCCTCCGTGTAAGAGTTATAACTCTTACACGGAGGCTTCCTGAATCTGGCCCATAGACTAAGTTTCATACTTTTAATTAGACCAATAACGAATACTGACTATATCTATTAGTTTAAAAGAGGAACAGATTGTTTCCATTTTTTGGAGGAATTCTGTTTATCAGCCACTCAAAAAAGGCTTGGGAGGATTTGGTGATTTGGTTAGGCTATCCTTAGTGTGCAAAAATTAACACTAGATCATAAACCTAATTTTCAGAGGTCTTGGACAGTTATAAAATGTTTCAGCAACAATATGTTACACATTGTTCTGTAACCAATAAGTTTTATTTCATTATGGAATATACCAGTATATAGCACCAGTCATGTCACTTTAAGATGTAAGGGGAGCAAAGGGCATGGCTCAGTGGATATACTGGTCATAAACTTTTATCCATTCTTATACCTGCTAAGCTGCCCAATTGTCATCATCCCATTTTGTCATAGAAAAAAATGAAAGAGTCTTACTCACATGACAAGTAAAATGTATACTGAAGAAATGTATCCACAATACCTTTTGCAGAACATTGACTAAAGGTTCTAGTTTGTTTACCTAGTCAAAAAATACACACACACACACACACACACACACACATATATATATATATATATATATATATATATATATATATATATATATATATATGTATGTGTGTGTGTGTGTGTGTATGTGTGTTTGCTTGTGTGTGTGTGAGCAGAATAAAACCAAAAGTGAGCGCTTTCGCGGTTACACAAACTGCTTCATCAGACATAGAAACAATAAAAGCAGCATCTATATATACAAATACAAATTTTGGAGGGAGTTTTATTAGTTTATTGATTAATTGGTAATTGGAGAATTTGTATATATAGATGCTGCTTTTATTGTTTTTATGTCTGATGAAGCAGTTTGTGTAACTGCGAAAGCGCTCACTTTTGGTTTTATTCTACAATAAAAGACTCTTCTTTAATTTTTTGTCAGTGTTTACCTTCCTAATTGGGGCTTTTCATTGTGATATATATATATATATATATATATATATATATATATATATATATATATATAGTTGTTATGACACAGGGTGACAAAGGAGCACTGCCTGGTTAAGTTACTTGTCCAGAGTTGCACATTAGGCAAATTGGAAGTGAAAGAATCAAACCCTGGACTACAGGATTAAGTTCATGATTAGCTCATAGCTTTAATCTTCAGTGATTAACTGTTCGACACACATGTAACATATACCCCCCACCACCACCAAAGAATTCAGCTTTGGCAATTGTAAACATTGGTGGGTATACTTCTATTCTGCCTACTAGATCTACCCTGTATACTTGTAATGTCACATTAAGAGTCTCCAGACCACTGTTTGGTATGAGAACTGTTCCCTGTTTATTCAAATATTTCTTTTTTTAATATTTCATATGTTTAATCTATTATTTAAAAAGACATCCACATAATCACCTTCCTGTTCTATATGTCCTGTAAATCTTTTTGCAAGACTCTCCCCTGAGACAGATCCAGTTGCTAGTATAGATATTGTGGAATGTCACAAATAAATGACAAGAGCATTACAAAACTATGAAAATAACCAACCAAACCAACCTGTAACGCTCTTAAAAAAGAAGGATCACACGCAACAAACTTGGATTTTTTAAAAAACGTTTGCTGCTTCAAGTTTGCCATTTGTTATGTGTGACCCCAGTTGTGGAATGTCACTCATGCCCAAACTACTGATTCTGAGTAATTTGTTCAACACCAGCACTTTTGTCAAATGCTGCAATAAAATAGGCTCCAGCAACCTTTTACCTGTTCTGCCATCAGTGGGGGCAAGGCAGTATGTAAATGTCAAACCCAATCACCCACTATCTCACCAAAAGTAGAGAATGCTTTTTCCATGTGACCACACGCTATCCTTACCATCTTACAATTTTTAAACCCCCTCCCCAGGACCTGTTATTGCTGAAATCTGACATCTTTTCTTTTTTTGTCTACAGTGGATACATTTTACTGTTATCTCCAAGTAATTCATATACATACTGTCTGAAAATGTAGGTCTCATGCTTACAAGATATCTCATGGTTTCTTTTAACCAAATAGTCATCTCATACCTTTATGCTAACAAATTCATCCTTTTTAGCAGTTGTTAATATTGTTGGGTATCCCCCACTTCTATTCTGCATGCACTTCACAAACATCTCTTATTTTGCATCCCTATATATTCTGCAAACCTGATGCTTATCCTTAAGCTTGACTTAAAGACTCACCTCAGACCTTGCTGTTCATGACTTTAGTTCTTAAATGTTACTGCCAAATAAATTATCAAAAAAAGTCTGAACAGCTGTATATGAGACTGCATGCTCTTATGAAACAAAACTAAAATTCTTCATGGATGTATTTCAGAGACATAATTCATTGTAAAACAACAACCTGTCACTGAATATCTGTACTGCCCTTAATCCCCTTAGCTCTTGGCTCCATGAGACGCATTGAAGCTCCCTAATATGATGTCTCCTAACACCTTAAATGGATTTCAGAGTAGTAATATGAAGTAACCCAACAGCAGGCTGACTGTCCATAAGATGCATAAAATAGACTATCCCAACCCACAAGTTCTAATTCTTTTTTGTTTTGTCTGGTTGTATTACCAGTCATCTCTCAAATGCTTCTTGCTATTTGCACGAAGCTACATTATTGCATGTGAGAAAGCATGCTCTTTTCTGGGGTTCATTATTTCCAGGCACATGTGAACCCTCCCTCTAAGATACAGCCCTCTACCCCGTCAATCTGTGATATTGTAGAAGGAACATGTGTCAAGCAAGCATAATAACAATAAATAGGATAGCACTCCCCTTCACTTGTTTTATCCCCCTTGACTGGTAACATTAAAACGCTCTTTTTAAATAATCTACTATTGTGGCTTCTTATCTGATTTCTGAGTCTTTCCCTGTCTCATCTCTTTGTATCTTAGTGTCATTTCTCCCAAAGCTTTTTCCTTCATGTTTTCTGCTACTGCCATTGCTTTGCTTCACCACCCTACATTTCCTTATTGATTTTATCCTTGCTGTACAACTGTCCCAGTGGTGTGTACATGTTACCCACATCCACTCCAGCTAGCTGCTCCAACCTAACAAATCAACACTTATTTGCTAGACCTTTCCTGTAACCATCATTATATTTAGCCATCACACCTACCATGCTTTGCTGTTGATGAAGGGTTTCCCTCTTCCTCATATCCTGTCTCTGCTTCTCCTCCTCTCCCCCTTCCAGTCAGAAACATCTCACCAGCCCATAGCCAAGCTACTGCTCTCTAGAAGTAGCACAATTCAAAATAAACAGTTCATTTCCTATTATGGCATACCAGTTCACACAGGGACATTTTCAACTTACTGCACTGTACAGTGAAATTCCCCCTTCACTCTAATCCTCATTTGTAGTAGTTTCCATGTTGTCTGCAATAATAAAAAAATTACCTCAACAGAATACAAAAAATTAATTTGAGAAATAAACAATCTGAGGATTGACAATGGGCAGCAGTATTTCCACAATATATACCCTCCCTACCCATATGCATACCACATCTCAATTTTTTTCTGTATGAGGTCTTTGCACAGTACATTTCTGTTACTAGTAAGTTCTATAGACTAATACCTTCAGTCAAAAATTGAATATGAACAGTTGTTCTTTTTTTAAGCTGATTCATGTGACTAGCAGGAACAGTTTCTTTTCAAAATAAAAAAAAAATCATTGTTGATACAAAAAAGTAGTCAGCTGGATAAGTAGCAAGCTTAATTGTGAGTTATTTGTACTCAACACTCATGCAGTCAAAAATGTGCATTTTGTTCAATTTGTGTTTAGCGATCAAGATTGCAATATCTTGGATAATTCCTTTTTACATTCACTATTTTCTCCTTGCAGCTTAACCATCAACTGTAGCAGTACCTCTTCTCATTCAGTGGATGTCCTTCATGGATGCATCTGCAGTCATAACAAGTGGGTTGTCCTGTCGTCAGGCAGCCCTGCAGTCGGCCGGATTCCAAAGTCCGGGTCCGGCTTCGGCTGATGTCGCACTCCACCCGACGTCATCTCTGCTGGTCTTGGTATAAAAGCATCAGCCGGCGCCATTTTCCTCAGTCTTTCTTGCGCGTGCGCCAAGCAGAAGCTGTTCGCAAGTGCGGTCGGTCGGATCCAGAGATTACTTCTACCGAATACTACCGAAGACTTCTAAAGCTAAGTACCCGTTGGGGACTCTTTCTTGCCTCAGCCGATGTCAGAAAAAGTTAACAATTGTTTAACCTGTGGGAAACAAATACCTCATAAAGATTTCCACTCTTACTGTCTGCCTTGTTTAGGCCCAGCCCACGACGTAGCAGCCTGTTCGGCCTGTGCCTCTTTCAACCGACGAACGCTTAGGCGTCGGTCGGAGTTTGCAGAACAGTTTTTCGGTACTGATTTTGCGTACATTATGCCGTCGGATCCTCCGACTACCCAATCTTCAAAACGCAAAGATAAAGACCGACACTGCGGTCGCGGTTTCGGCGAAACCACGGCAAAGCAAACAGCGAGTGTCTCGGTTTTCGCGAAACGAGAAAACTGCTCAAAGTACAGCTGAACCTATTCTTACAACTGAGGCCCCTGCTACAATTCTTGAATCGACCTCAGAAATTTTACCCACTACGGTGGTTGACTTATCAGACACCATCCCCTTGGATGTCTCTACCCCAGCACGTGGTGCTGCTAGGCCTCAGCAGCCATGTCCATTAAGGCCTTCGCCAGGGCTAAAGCAGCCAAGACTACTAAATCAGAGCCTGTTAAACCGCCCTCATCCAGGCCCTCTTCTAGTTCTCAAATGCTTTCTTTGGCAGAAGATTTAATTTCATTAATTAGAGGATCTCAATCTCACCCAGACAGGGCCTCTCAGCCCCCAGAGAAGAGACCTAGGGCAGAGCCCCTGAGCCAGTGTCTTCTGATGATTCTGCTGATGAATCAGACATAACTGACCAGCCTGAGGCTCCCTTCTCCAATTTTGAAGATTCTGATGCTGAAGAATCCATTCCAGCTGCTTCCCCACCAGAAGAATTCTCCTTTGGGAAACCTTGCATGCCATGCGAGAACAGTTCCAATGGCAGCAACAGGATTTTTCAGACTCCAGAAAAGACTTAGGACCTTTCTGCACCTCCCACAGCACAGGCCCTTAGCTATACCTCCTGTTCTCTCTGTGGTGGATGATGCTTTCAATGATGTTTGCTCCGCTCCAGATTCTTTACCCCAGCCCCTGCCAAACCAGACAGATTTTACAGGGTGCCAGATACTCATCACCACCTTTACAAGGCCCCTCTTGCAGACCCAGAAACTATATCCCAGGGTCCCAAGGCAGTAGCCGCAACCACAGCTAAAACCCTATTCCTTCTGAAAGGGAAGCAAGGTCACTAGACAGATGGAGTAAAAGGTCTACACTTCAGCTACTCTCTCAGCTAGAGCTTTAAACTGTCAGTTTCACATGATACAATACCAAGAGTTTATGCTTGATCAGTTAACTAAAAAGCTAACTACTGATGAATTTCTTGATAAGAAATATGTATTAGAGATGGTAAATAACATACAACAGGTTAGCAACCATTCCTTAAAATGTGGCTATGATGCACTGGAGGCTTCATTTAGATCAGCCATGACAGGCACAGTGATAAGAAGACATGCATGGCTAAAGGAACAAGCTTTACCGGATCATGTTAAAGCTAAGTTGCTAGATGCTCCTATGGACAAGACAAGTTTGTTTGGTACACCTGCCCAGCAGGTTATGAAGAAAATGGAAGAAAAGGCAAAATCTGTTCAAACTGTTAAAGATTTCCTGCAGGTTCAACCCCAAGGTTTAGCAGGAACTGGCCTGCCAAAATTGGTCCTTTCCTGACTCCACAAAATTTCAAAGGGGCAGGAATAGACGTTCCAGAGGCAGAAACCAATCCAGAGGAGGTGCCTACAGAGGGCGACAGTGGCAAGGTAACAACAGAGGCACAGACACAGCCACTGCCACTACATCAGCACAACCACAGTGACTTAATCCTAAATCCGCCTACCAGGGAACAAATAGCAGCTCCTCTAGGCGGAAAGTTAACCTTATTTTCAAAGAACTGGCACTACATAACAAAAGACAAGTGGATTTTACAAACCATAGATCAAGGTTACGGTTTCACTTCCACACTTTACCAGTCAAAGAGGAATGCCAAATCTACCTCCAAATCAAAAACAGAGGCTCTACGCCAGATAATGGAGTTAGCAAACATGAGAGCTGTGGAAAGAGTGCCAACAGCAGAACAAGGAAAGGGGTTCTACTCCAGACTATTCCTAGTTCCAAGAAAGGAAAAAGTTGGAGACCAATTCTCGACCTGTCCACCTTAAATACATACATCATTGTCCCAAAATTCAAAATGCTGACCCTACAGCAACTTCTTCCCATGCTGGGCAAGGAGTCTTGGCTGGTAACTCTAGATCTCAAGGAGGCATACCTGCACGTCCCAATTCGACCAATCTGCAGAAGATACCTCAGATTTCTTGCAGGATCAGAGCACTATCAATTCTCAGCATTGCCCTTTGGCTTATCTACTGCCCAGAGTATTCACAAAATGCCTGGCATCAGTAATCGCCCATTGCAGACTACAGGGAATTCAAATTTACCCATACCTGGACGACTGCCTGCTACAAGGGACAACAAAAGCAAGCTGACAACAGATTTACAAAGGGTCATTTACTTGCTACAAGGACTGGGATACACAGTCAATTTACAAAAGTCAAGGCTGATACCATCCCAAACAAGGACATTCTTGGGCGGAATTGGACACAGTACAACAAATGGCATTCCTGACTACAGAAAAACAAAAGAACTTCCTCTTTACTTCTTGGCACTAACAAAACTGAACAAGTTAACAGCAAGAAAATTTCTACAGGCCTTGGGCTTCATGGCATCATGCATAATCTTGGTCCCATTTGCCAGACTACATATGAGGAAACTACAGTGGTACCTAAAGAATTTATGGTCCCAACACAGACACAGTCTAGAAACAGAAATCCCACTAATTCCATGCTTAAAACAGGAGTTCCTATGGTGGGCTCAGGCATGCCAGTCAAACCCAGGCCTGCCCTTCGCAGATGTCAACCAAGCCAGACCATCACAACAGGCGCTTCAGACCTAGGATGGGGGCCCACATGCTGGACAAATGCGTGCAAGGATTGTGGACACAGGATCAACATAACCTGCACATCAATAAAAAAGAAATGCTGGAAGTAAAATTGACAATCCAAAGTTCAAACCATTCCTCAAAGAGGGCCAGTTGATGATAAGGACAGACAACACCACAGTCATGTGGTACATCAACAAACAGGGAGGCACTCATTCATACCCCTATGCAGAATGACCTTGGAGCTGTGGACCCTGGCACTCAGCTACAACATTCAGTTACAGGCAATATTTGTACCGGGAAAGACAATACTCTAGCAGACATACTAAGCAGAACCACCGGATGCCCACGAATGGAAGCTGCACCGGACATCTTCAAGACCATCTCAAAGAAATGGGGAATGCCACAGATAGACCTATTCGCATCACCTCTCAATCACCAGCTCAAAAATTCTGCACAAGGACATTCCACCCACTAGCATGGAAAGTGGACTCACTCTCCTTCAACTGGAAAGGCCTAACAGCATATGCATTCCCTCCTCTTCCTTTGATACACAAGGTACTACTAAAAATCAAGGAAGAACGTCCAAGGATAATCCTGATAGCCCCAAACTGGCCAAGACAACACTGGTACCCACTACTGAAGAGCATGTCTCGGAACAACATGTGGCCAATACCCTGATGCCTTTGATGTTAACTCAGAACAACTACAGCATCATACATCCAAACCTAAAACGCTGCAACTGACTGCATGGAACATCACATAGCAGCAGCTAATCCAGAACTTTCCCAAAGAGTTAAAGACATTATTCTTGAAGCACGCAGACCTTCAACAAGAAAGAACTATGCTGGAAAATGGAAAAGGTTTGTCATTTGGAGTACCGAAGAGGAAAAGATGTGTCAAACATAGATATGCCTAACATTCTGGAGTATCTGGCGAACTTCTTCATTCAGGCCTGTCCTACTCCTCCATCAAGATACATGCATCAGCTATTTCAGCAGAATACAGCTTTGATCCTCCTGTTTTTCGCACCCTTTGCTCAGGCAGTTCCTCAGAGGAATCAAGAATGTAAAACCTCCAAGGAAACCACCATTACCAGCTTGGGACTTAAACTTTGTGCTAGAAAAGTTGACACTAGCACCCTTTGAACCAGCAGCAACAGCAGACCTACAACACCTGTCATGGAAAACTGCTTTCCTACTGGCAATTACTTCAGCAAGGAGGGTTTCAGAACTACAGGCCTTAATGGCAGTGCAACCCTTCCTAATCTTCCACCAAGATAGAGTGTCCTTGAGGACTAATCCTACATTTATGCCTAAGGTGGTATCCAGAGTATCTTTAAACCAGGCAATCCACCTACCTTCCTTCTTTCCCAACCCACAAAACAGAGGGAAAGAATACTGCATACCTTGGATGTACATAGACAGCTACGCTACTACTTGGACAGAACAAAAATAGCAGAAAGACTGACCAACTTTTGTAGCCTATGCAACAGGAAGGGAAGGAAAAGCTATTTCAAACAGACAATCTCCAAATGGATAGGAAATTGCATACGGTACTGTTACTCCTTCCATGGAAAACCAGTTCCACAGAACATAAGACCTCATTCTACAAGGGCAACAGCCACTACCACAGCCTTCTTACGAGGAGTGGCAACCAAAGACATTATTGAGGCGGCTACTTGGACCTCCGTGCATACATTTGCCAAGCATTATAATTTGCCTCTTTATTCCAGATCCCGAGCAGGGTTTGCCACTGCTGTACTGCAAGGGATCTTAAACACACCATAATCTACCTTTATCCTCCTCCCTAGTTGGCTATGGTATTCTACCCACTTGTTATGACTGCAGATGCATCCATGAAGGACATAGTACAGTTTTGTACCTACCATAAATGTAGATGTCCGAACTGGATAGCATCTGCAGTCAGGATTACCTCCTCCTTCCCCTCTGCGGTACTCCTAGGGTGTTTACCCTCCTAATAGCTAGCTGTTGGGGGGGGAGTCTTTTATGGTGTATTTGTTTGTATATATGTACATATATGCTTATTGTTGTGTTTACCTCTATCTATTTGGAAACATTGGCATCTATCCAAATTTTACCCTGCAAGAGGGCTACTGGCATCTGGGGCAAGAAACACTGAGGAAAATGGCGTCGGCTGATGCTTTTATACCCGAAGACCAGCAGAGATGACGTCGGGTGGAGTGCGACATCAGCCGAAGCCGGACCCGGACTTTGGAATCCGGCCGACTGCAGGGCTGCCTGACGACAGGACAACCCACTTGTTATGACTGCAGATGCTATCCAGTTCGGACATCTACATTTATGGTAGGTACAAAACTGTACTGTCTACTGTACATGCCTTAGCCTCCTGTGGGCCTTACCTGACCCACTTCTGGGGCCAGTGAAAAGTCCTTGCATTGTAATGCTGTTAGGGAGTGTTTTTACTACTTTTTACCATTGTGTGCATGATCCCAGCACATTCTCGAGGATAGGATATGCAGTGAACATCAGTAATTATCTGCCCCTCATTTCCAAAAATGGTTGAAAACAGCAGGACACACTGCACACCTTCAGTATCGCTTTTGTGGTTGTTTCCATGGTCTCCAACAGGGAAATCAACCATGTTAGTGTTCTGCATGCACATGCTGCTACAAACCCCACCCCACCATCCAGGATGCGCACACTCATCCTACCCGTCAAGCACATCAGATGCCAGAGTCACTATTTAAACCTGTGATGCCTGAGCTGTAGTCCTGGCTTTATCCCTCTACACTACAATGCTGGCTTGAAAATTCTTTTTTTTTTTTGATACAGTGACCTTGGAGCTGGTATAAGTGTTGTGGTTGTAGGGGCTGCAGGGTCAAAGCCATCTTTCAAAATGGTTTAAGATGAAACAACAAGATTTATTTCTTGCTGTTTCAGTTTAAATTCAATAATTAGTGAACACACTTCAAGTCAGTCACTCATGTGTCAGTCTTTTAAACTTCTGTCATGAGGCCTTGCAGGCTTCCATG
Organism: Protopterus annectens; assembly: GCF_019279795.1. Classification (NCBI taxonomy): domain Eukaryota; kingdom Metazoa; phylum Chordata; order Ceratodontiformes; family Protopteridae; genus Protopterus; species Protopterus annectens. The sequence continues at coordinate 1,078,436,545 of NC_056744.1, read as the reverse complement.
TTATGTGCATTCTCTACTTCTCCACTAACATGTAGTACAACTCCGCATCAAGAAAATCAAAACTCTTAGTTGAATGTATTACTTTCCAAAATCCATGCTGGTCATGAGGAAGTTGCAATCCCTTTGTAAATGAAACATATTAAATTAAGACTTTTTGCAATGAGTGTAGTTAATCCACATGCTTCTAAGGAGTACTGGTGCCCCATCAGGTCCAAGCTACTGTGATGACCAATCCCTTCAGTGAAACTCCAGTCTTCCATCCACTCTCTTGTCCAGTCTGCATACCTTCCATAGTATCCACCCATACTGTTGCCATCAGTTCTGCTGACATTCTTATGTCAGTCTATCTACTGCTATCAAGCAAACATTTTCCATTCTCTGACTGACTGGATGACTTATGTTCCAAGGCTGTCTACCCCCCCCCAAAAAAAAAAACATTAATTTCCACTTTCTGTTGACCTAAGGCTGTATTTATTCTTCTTAACTTGTTAATTGTTGACTTTGTCTTCTGTTGATTCTGTCTGTTGCCTTTTTCTTGATGTCATTAGTGTACAAGGCTGAGGATCTTCCCTGTTTTTGTTTGCTTTCCTGTTGTACTTCTCCGCAGAGCTACTCCTAATAGGTGGTTCTAAGTTTTCTTGAAGTTCTGATTTTGCATCTCAAATGTCATCGCTGCCTTGCTTCTGTTGATCTTCCAGTCATCCGTAATTTTCTCATGTGATTTTCTGTGTGTTATAGCTATTGTGCTAATCTTTATACCCCAGCAGGTTAATCCAGTAGTTTATATGATCTTCTGTACAATTGTCTTTTAACACTGTTCATTGATGACTTTTTTTCTTTTTGCTTCTTGTTTTCTCATTATACTGATACTGTAATGAAATCAGTGCTAGTAACTGCAGTACATGCATGCACATGGACACACACATTCATTCCCAAGTAAAAATTACGCTTTAACAAGGGTGGGTATCCTTCTGAGATAGTAAGAAGCGTCCTTCCTCATCTAGAGTCTTTACTGGACTTTCAGGGAAAAAATTAAAATAAAGCAAGTGACCTTGTGAACATATCCTCATATACATCAAACTATAATCTCCTTTTGTGGTTATGCACCTGCTCCATGGGCATCTTGTTACACTAAAGCTTCATCCTGCACCTCTTAACTGCAAGAATTAAAGCTATGCTATACCAAGCTACACTTTTCTTCCATTCTCACAACAAAATAATACTTGCCTCTCAAGACTTGCCTTGCTGATAAACGTAGGGTCTTGTTTTATGTTTACCAGTCCTAGTAACCTTAACGTACTGCTAAGACTTCATTAGGCAGTCTGTTTGCCTATAAACTGTTATGTTGTATCATTATATTAGGAGGAGGATGAATCTGTAATCCCCATTGTGAAATACTCCCATTTATTTGTCAATCCCCTCAGCTAGGTACAGAACATAGCTACTGAAGAAATTGCCCAATAGTATTCAATAATAAAGATTTAGAAACACAGAATGACTAGAAGTCTACAAGTGCTCTCTGTAGGCCAAACTGCTTACTGTATACCAGTATGGAATCATTGGACAGCAGTCTGCCCTGCTGCCATATGTTGCCAGCTTATTAGCATCAGGTACCATGAAGCAGTGGACAAACTGCCCCATGCTTACTGACAGTCCACTACTTCTACCATATGCTGACATTTTATTTGAAAAGTGTAAATTCTTGATGAATAGGTGGGTAGATGTAAATACACCGTTGGTCTGGCTACTCAACCACTTAATAGAAGGGTAGCAAGTACTGTGAATAGCACTATCTGTGTTTCAAGTGGTCTGTCCAATCAACTGCTTAGTATAAATCTATGAACCTTTTCCCATAGGCTTCTCTTTTTTCATCTCAGACTTACAGGAAAACTAAATCCAACACAAAACTAGAAACACTCAGGAACCTAAGCCAGGAAATGAACCACCAAATAAGTTTATTTGTTGAGTGCTTTCATCCAAATGTGACAGGACTTCATCAGAACATACAGATTACATCACCAACACCTTAAATAACCCAGCTTTTAGCCTGATTGACTCAAACCCAACCCACATTGTACACACATAATAAAATCAAACCATGCATCAAAAAAAAAATAAATAAATAAATAAATATATATATATATATATATATATATATATATATATATATATATATATATATATATATATATATATACATTTAGATATAGCTATATCACAAAACATCTAAGAACAGAACAACATACCCCACATTTTTTAATACACTTCAAAATAAAAAAAAACATGACAAGTAGCTCCTTTTTGAAAAACTACCAAAAACCATAATACTAAAATGCACCAATCAGATGACAAGCGTATACGGTGATAAAACCTCTGTATTTTGAAATAAAATCAAACTGAAATCCAGAATCCACATCGCTAAAAAAATGAACAAAAGAAAAGGAAAAAACAGAGATATGAGTTGCACCTAAAACATGAAAACCACCAAATAACACTAACATATTCAACTCAGGTACTATAATTCAAAACCTGCCATTAATTTTAGAAAACTACTAAATGAACACTGGTTATTGAGCCCTGGATAGACCATGGCATTCACCTTGAGTTGCCAAAGCAATTCTCTAAATTCTGACATGTCGTTAAATGAACCACCTCTCATATCCTGCTGTACCTGATCGATGACAACAAACCTGAATGTGTGTTTTTTATTCTTTTCAATATGTTTAAACAATGCATTCTTGGTATCATGTTTCCTAATACTGTACATATGTTGATAAATTCTTCTTCTAAGGCATCCCTTGGTTTTACCTGTGTAAAAACCATGGCAATTCTGGCACAGGGCTACATATATCACCCCCCCTTGTACCACAATTAAATTTTTTTTCAAGAAAATATAACCATAATTCTCCAATTTCACCACACCTGCCTTCATTATAAACCTACACTGATTGTAGTAACCACATTTGGACATCTTTCCTTTTGACCCCCTTAATTTTGTACTCTTCACCATATTTTTGATACATGCATCATGCTTATACACTATTTTGGGTACCTCACCCACTATCTTTTCCCATTCTTTATTAACTTGGAACATACACCAACATTTTTTAATGATTTGTTTGATGTTGTAAAAATCTTTATTAAACGTCAGAATTAAAGCACCCTTGTAGTTGTTTTCATCCCTTTGTAAAGTACCTTCCTCAATGCTCCCAATTTTACCTAATAGGGGCATAAAATGGCCATCATGTCTCTTAGCCACAACTTCTTGGAAAATACCTTCCAAGAATAAGTCAGGGTACCCTCTCATCCATAACATATTTCTTAATATATTACTTTGTGAAAAAAAAAATCACAATCCTCAGAAACCATCCTTGCTAACCTTGCCAGTTGTCCTTTTACCAAGGCCTTCTTTTGATGGTTAGGATGGCAACTGGAAAGGTATAAAAGGGAGTTAGAGTAAGTTGGTTTTCTAAAAATATTAGATTTAAATCTAGCCTTACCCCTATTCTTACTAATAGTAATATCCAAATATTTAATACTATCTATGGACTTAGTGATGGTGAATTTTAAAAATACCGTAGTCTGATGGAGGAAATGGAAAAAATCTTCTAGTCTCTCCATGGTGTCTGTCCAAAAAATGACCATATTGTTCAAGAACCTCCAGTAAAATGACCAGGAGTCCTTGAACCTGGAATTGAGCACATAGTTCATTTCCCAGTAAGATAACACTACATTAGTAAAAATGGGGGCACAATAAAACCACTCAATGCTTATATCATGTGGGATAACCGAATGCAGGTCCTCCACATTGATAGTCTCAAATATTAAATCATCAGAATATAAATCAGGGGAAATCCTGGACAAAAAAATCCCATGAATCCTTTAGACAAGGTGTTTATTTAGCTATTAAATCTTTTGTATGAAAAATCAATGTATTTAGCTATAAAAAATGATGTTCTTCGTGTTTCACTGTTGCAGTCATCCCATTTGGGTTATCCCTGCTGGGGTAGCCCTCGGCCAGCCTGAATACCAGAGTCTTATTATTTCTGTGTCGGTTGCTGTCACCTGAAGACTGATGTCAGGTCTTCAGGGGTATAAAGAAGTGCAGCCGGTGCCATTACATCAGTCTTTCTTGCTGTGGCGCCTGAAGCAGAAGAAGTTCACACAGTCGACCAGTACAAGAGTTTTGTTTCCGAATTGAAGTTGAAGTCTTCGAAAGCTAAGTACCCCATTGGGGATCCTTTTTTCTTGCACTAACTAATGTCAGAAAAAGTTAATAATTGTCTCACCTGTGGAAAGCAAATACCACACTGGGACTTCCTACTGTATCACTTGTCTAGGCCCAGACCACGACGTCCCTCGTTGTCGGTTCTGTGCTTTAACACCAGAACTATTCATCGTCGGGCCCTTATTGTAGCCAGATAATTCTGTTTACAGTCCTCGAATTCCAATATGGCTTCTGTAAGTCATCCGACAGCAGACCTTCCGAAAAAATGTAAACATAAAGACAGAGACAGACCGCACAGAACTAAACCGTCCGACGATGCTATTGCCCAACAGGTTGTCAGTCCTCCCGAATTCAATGAGGCGCTTTCACAGCCCCTGATGCCCATTTTTGATGCCATAGCATCCACAATGGGCCTAAGGGGGGTTCACTGATGTCCTTATGAATTTTTGGTATACCAAAAATAACTGGTATTCCTGGATTTTCTACCCATAGATAACCACAGTCACAGGGTGATAGCTGATTATTAAAAACCAGGTCATCTAACAAGAGGTCAGTCTTACGGAATTATGTATTTAATTCATTTATGCTTGACTCCTCATATGTATTTGAAAATAACATTGTAAACATACTACTAGTATAATCAGTTTTGTCCATTACCACCAATCCCCCTCCCTTATCAGGCTTCATAACTCTAATGTCATCTTTCTTACACGTTTCTCTCAATAAACCAATCTCCTCCTGTGTTAAATTACTAACTTTTGAACCTTTTTTGGAAAAAAGTAGCAATCTTATCTTGGTTTCACAATGCTTCTCAAAAATGGAAATTACCATAGCTAATGGGGGGATTGAAAGTACTAGGTCTTGTAGAAGAATTTGGTACAAACCTCCTAACATTACCACTGGACTCAAAAGAAAAAAACCCAAATTCAGTTTTCTTACAAAAAGTTTTAAATTCAATATATCATGTTCAATTTTAGTGTCCCATGCAGGCAAGAAAGTAAATCCCTTTTCAAACAGGTCAGCATGTTTATCAGTAAATACAACAATGCTATAATTGAAAATCATGAAATCCCTGTTAGTGTTAATAATAATGGCACAATTGTGAGGACCATTCAATGTACTATAATCACCTTCATCAGGTACTAAATGTACACCAATGTTATTGCGAGCATTCCTGTCCCCCCCTCTCCCCCTCCAGGCTTGACCCTGACCACCCTGATGTCCCTCCCTCTGGTTCCTCTGTCTCTCTGACCTCCTCAGAGGGGGTGCCCTAAAGGGTTAGCCATGTGAGAGTAGGAAACCGTGCCATTACTGACCTCGCCATCCTCTTCATTGTTGTTACCAAACCCATTCCAGTCTAGTCCACCCAGGGGAGGCACAGGGTAAGCTCTACCCTCCTCATACTCATGCTGATCCTTTACAAGTTTTTTTGATTTTCCTATTCTTTAGTTCAAGCATCGTATTTTCTACTGTAAGAAATACATTACTGTATGCACCTATTTTTCACTTCAAAAAGCAAATCAGATTTTATAGACTGGTCAATTTTAAAAATAGACTCTTTCAATAACTTTTCATTGTCCATAATCAACAGTTTTAGCTCATATCCCTGTCTATTAAAAAATGCAATTAACTCATGATAATGTTCAGAATCCTTAATAAGTCCAGAGTGGTATTTCCACAGTTTAGGGACCTTCTCCATGTGGATGCATTCCCTCGGATAACCGTTTTCAAGCTGTGGGAGCAATCCTTCAAATGTTTTAAGTTGTGAAGCCACAGTCCCAAAGTTCTCACCGACACTGCGAGAAAAGCATATTCCCACATAATTCTAGTTCCATTTTGAACAGTTTGCTTCTTTTAAAATAACATTAAACTGCATAAACTGTTTGTTATGCAGTGATCTTCCTACACCCACTCTGTATTACCTCTGTTGTATATTTCACTCACTGGATCAAAACAGTCTATGGAAGAGCATACTTATCTGGTTAGATAAATAGTATTGACATCAAAACTGTTATTACAAGTGATGCCCAAAAGCCTCTGTTACTGCAACTAGTGGGTAATTCTCATTTGGTTCTTTTTGCAGTTCCAAGTGCTTCACTGTGTGTTCTAATTTTACTCTGACGCTTACTGGTTGAGATGTCAGCTGTGAGACTTCAGCGTAAGAGAACAATATTATACTGCTTTTGTCACTTCCATCCTTGTATACGTGGATGTGTCTAGTATTGTGGTTACATCTAAAAAAAAGTAAAACACATTCTGTATGTATCTATATAAATATTTATTTTATTTATTTACTTAATTAACTTTGCTGACTGGGTTAGTTCCACTAGGCCAGTGTCATCTTTTCAGGGGAGATCTGAGGTTATATTCATACTTGGAAACACATAAAACTGAAGACTCCGTCAATCCACTGGTGCTCATAGACACGTTTACACAATTTAAAATAAACAAAGGAGTTTATTTAAATGATATGAAGTGCTTTTCGTCCCCCAAGTTTGTGGGACTTCCTCAGATTAAAAACAGGTAATAAAAACACTACATTATATCCTGTACTCATAATCATGAGTGGGATGAAAAGCGCTTCGTATCATTTAAATAAACTCATTTGTTTATTTTAAATTGTGTAAACGTGTTTATGAGCACCAGTGGATTGACGGAGTCTTCAGTTTTATGTGTTTCCTGGTTTGATTTGTGCCTGCAGTTTCGAGTGATATTCATACTTACCACTTTACCAGGGAACTTCCCCTACTCTTTTTTCAATAAGTGCCATGGAATCTATTACATCCAGGTTACTTACGACCAACTCAGGCAGTGTCAGTATTGGGAAATTAAGTACCAAGTATGAGAATAGAACCCATAAGTCTTCTGATCTTCCAACACCAAAGGTGAGTGTGGTACCTCTTGAGTCACTGGGACTACTTAATTAAGCAGGTAACCAGAGCCAAGATACAGCAAAATGTTTGTTGTTCATATATGTACAAAAGTTACAGGTAGACAACCAGTCGCTGCTGACGTCAGTAAAGAAGACTGATAAGCAGTGAATCCTTGCATGCGAAGATTGTAAGAAATTCTGAATTATAATAAAGTAAATCATATTACAGCCATATCATAAACTCCAGCTATGAATCTGATGTTGATAGGATTTGCACGGGTGCTGAGTATGTATATAGGTGCATCCTGTAATGACTCTACCAAATGGTATAGCACCAGAAATTTCATCCATTGTGATGCTGTTGAACTACAATGTAGGAACCTGGCTTGTTCTGTTAAGACTCATTGTCCAGGGGATATTGTGCACTGAAAATGCTGAAACAAGCAAAAGCCATCCCCAACAGGCAGAACGCTAGTTCTGTTAAGACCTATTGTCCAGGGGATATTGTGCACTGAAAATGATGAAACAAGCAAAAGCCATCCCCAACAGGCAGAACGCTAGTTCTGTTAAGACCTATTGTCCGGGGGATATTGTGCACTGAAAATGCTGAAGCCAGCAAAAGCCATCCACAACAGGCAGAGCCATCAGCTGAAAGCGTGATAACAAATGGCATTCTAGGTTGAATTGCTGGAATGCTGTACACAAATGATGAAGTACAAGCAAGATAGCATATTGTATGGCAGAAGGATATTTCTAGGTTAGTTACATAAGATGCCAACTAAAACCAGAGCCAGCTGGTATGCCTGAGCTATGTATTTGGGCAGCATGCTGTAAACTAGCCTTTATGTGTATGAAAGTAGTATTGTCAGTATTGTAAGTACATGTTTAGGGCAGACTTACTTGTGTTTTATGAAAATGGTGATAATGTGCTCCCAGTACAGGTTTAGAGCACAGTGGTACTGCTACAAATGCAGGATATGAGACAGCAACTCCATCTGTCTGATGGTTTGATGTTTGATAACCTATTCCAGTGAAAAATGTTAAGGCTTCTGGCAGACTGAGCCTACAGTTGTTCATTATGAGTTATTAAAAGTGATGGCATACCAGGCACCCATACTGCACTTAAAAACTGTTTTAGTGTCTAGAATTTTAAAGTTCAAATTTAACTGGTAAAGAGATGTAATCTCTTGTGTGAATCCCCACAACTTCCATAGCTTTCTGTGGTGTGAGTCCTTTAAGTCTTTCTACTCTTGAGTTTGAAATCCTTCTACATGAGAGAAAACCTCTCTGATCATTGTGGCTGCTATTAACAGTAGCTTTTTCAAGTGGTTCACATTTGACCGAGATGTCCGAGGATACATGCTGTCATCAAGTTCTTACCATGATGCATAGTATGTACACTGCACTTTTATTTGTGGAACAACCTCTGTGCTACACTGAGTTCACTTATAAAGTTTCTGCAATGGTCTGCTTGGATCTCTCATTGTGTAGAGATCCATGAATTGCTGTATTATGCAAGGATCCATGCAGAGCAATGCACTGGCGTGTGCAATGGTGTAGTCTGCATAAGCCACTCACACAGACTACCAGAGTTACATGCACCACTGAAAACTCTTGCTGCTGTGAAGAGCACTGTTGCATTACTAAGGAGTGAGGGCTTTATGAACTGCAAGCCTCTTGCATATTACATAAAGCCAGTATTCCAGATGCCCGTGGATCGCATCCACTGTTAATACACTAGCTGTCTTAGATCCAGAATTGTCTTATGTCATGCCATTATTGTTTTGCTATCAGTCCTGTTCTCAACTATAACTGTAATTTAACAATAGAGATTGTCTGCTCTGTTGTATGATGAAATAGCTAATGCTTCATTTATCCCCTGCCCTAATTATGTTTCTATTTTACAATTGCCTTAATTATGTACATTTTAAGGGGAAGGCAATTGTTATTTTATCACCAGCTGAGACTGATTGATTAAATATTTACCCATATTTATCATTGCAAGGGTTTTATGTATTTCTTTTTATGTGAGGTTGTGTCCATAGAGGTAAAATGGGTAACAGGAAGCTCAGCACCCACCTGCATGCAGGTGTAGAGAGCTGTGCATCCCTGCCCCCTGTTAATCTGTTTGTTGACCAGGTAAGCCCACTGGATAGAATGGTTCCTTTTTAGAGGCGACCTAGGAGTGCTGTCTGGTTGAGTGACTTACTCAGAGTCACACAGGAGGCAAACGACGGGCAAAGGAATCAAACTTTTTATCACAGGCATATGAAGCATCTCTTCAACAGCTCAGAACTTTTGCCCTCTGTGACAACTGCCAGACAAATATATAAACAGTTTTATCAAAGTGTCATTTGATATGTCAGTCTTGACCAAATTATCTCTCTGTAATGTATCATTTGATGAAGATGTTGTCAGCACATTTCCATTGCTACTCAAAATCTGGTTAAACCAAACTAGAATAGTCTTAACTTTAAACACATTTTCATTTCATTGTATAACTCAAATTACAAATGGGATTTGTGCTTCAGGCATCAACATTGCAGTGTTGTGCGTACTGACTTGTACTTCCAAAATTGTATTGCATCAAGTCAAATGCTTGCTGGCCTTTGATATTTTAAAATGTGTGCATTCTTTTGTTGTATTCTATTATGTTATTTAAAAAACAGGATGTTGTGCATTGCTTTGCTATATTCTGTTGTGTAATATAAAGAATTGGATATTGAGTTTTACTGTTTACAGTAAATAAATAAATAAAAATAAAAATCTACAAGTGTTTATAAATTGCAAATACCTTGCATGTTTGTAGTCAACAGTAATGATTTGTTGATTGATAACTGTATGTCTTTGCCCTCTAGGTGTTTGATCCTTTAAGATTTTCACCAGAGAGGTCTGCCAACAGACATTCATATGCCTTTATACCATTTGCTGCAGGAGGAAGGTAACCTAACTTAGCATTCAGTACATAATTCCCATTGTTTTAACATTCGGTACATAATTAATTTGCATTGTTTTCAATCTTGACATAGAAAACATACATTTATGCAGTGAAAATAAATGGTAGTGCCTCAAAACATCTTGTAGAATATTGAATTGTAATTTTTAAACATATCACTGAAATCGGCATTTCACATTCATGGAATTATGCTACTTTTTTCTAGGATTTTTGCCAAATGTGATGTGCATTCATTTTAGTGAGATTCATAGAACAACATCTAATGCATACTAAGAATTTTTCATTTTTGTTGACCTACTGATACATGTTAAGTCAGTGTTCCTTTTTAAAAGGATGATCCAGGGTTGAAAACTGTTTAGAAAATGAGTGTGTCCAAGTTCAGGGAAACAGATTTCATTGTATGCCATCTATGAATGTAAACTGAAAATCAAGTACAGTAAGAGCCTTAGAATTTAGAAAGTTTCAATATCGCTCTGGGCTAATCGGCCAATTCCAGTTGGTCAATTAGAGTGACCGAGAGAAGCTCTGTTTCAGTGACACAGTAAATTCACACAGAGAAACACAAAATCTTATAAATTGCACATGATCTTCTTATACTTAGAATAGGTTAATTTCTTGAACCTTTAAATAACATCTAGAGCTACCATCTCGACCATTGATTTAACAGCATCACCGCTACCTAACAACATCTTTCATTTGTCAGGTGTAGTGCATATTTTTGCAGTGTCTACCTGTCCTCCCTTTGTCTACAGGTATTTTTATTAGCTACTCTAGCTTTTTTCCTATCTCAAAGACCTGCTACAGCTGAATTTTTATTTCTCTAAATTGCCCCTAGGTTTGAGTGTTTTGTAAAAGTGAGCATGTTTCTACATCCGGTGGAGGGTTAGTATCCCATTCAGGATAATTCGTCAACCATGAGCCCAGTGTGCACTGGGTAGCCTCTGGCTGTCTTGTGACCCTTATCTAGAATACATGGTTAATTGGAGAGTAGATGAACGAATGACTCACTGTTGCTACTGCTAACTAAAGCTTGAGATATTCTTCACTGTCCTCCACCTTATTAAAACAGAATTTGGTGATGGACCCATGCAGGAAAGACAATAGCTTGTGTGAAGGCTGCCAGCCCAGCTAGCTGGAATTTTGTCAATAATTGTATGTCATTTGTGAATAGTAATATAATTTGTATGCTTGTCTTACAAATGTAAGAAAACTTTATGTTATGTGTATGTTAAGCTACTGGTGCAGAAGTGGGTGTTGAATTGTATGTTCTGTACTGCCCTTCAAGAATGTAACCACATTGTACCCTGCTGGAAAAGACCAGAAATGTGTATACACTATATGCCTATGGAAATGTATGTTTTGATGGTAAAGGCTGGAACATACAGCGTTAACTTGCAAAACGTCAAGAAAATAAGTGGAAATTGTTTATGATTATGTTATTTCTGTTTCACCTCAGAGCAGACACAATGTCTATAGGTGTAGGTTTTCCTGTTGTCTGGAAACAGAAATAATTACAAGTTTCAAAGGTAAAAGTGTGTAACTGTTTTACGACTTCCAGTTCCAGGCAAGCTTCTAAGAGATAAGTATTTTGACAAAGAGGTGACAAAAAAATGATGTAATCTGAAATAACCCAGCAGAAATGTTTGATAGTAATTTAAGAACTATCTCAGAGAGTGTGTCTGTGCATTTTGTATTTGTCTTTGGCTCTGACAACATCCTCTCATCAGTACTTAGGTCTAGCTCTTTAAGTAAGTAATTTAGGGCATAGTTTCTCTTAGATATAGAAAGGAATACAGTAAAGATTAGTTTAGGTGTTTTCTGTATTTATTTGAGACTGTCCTGCAATGTCATTTTAAAATATTTCCTGTGATTCTGCTCTTTTGTCACTGTGTTGAGTTACTGAGTATAGTCTTGTGCTTTTATTATTTATTAAATATATTTAAACCTTTTACTTGTGGCTGGTTTGTTTAGAGATATTTAAGCTCTTAGCGTACTTGCATATGTATTTGGTGACACTGTATAGGCCACTCTTAAATAGCGTTTGTTTTGGTCACACTTAAAATTTGGATAACAGTAACATTACACAGTAGAATTGGTCACCATTTGTAAGGACCTTATAGTAGCTGATAAGTAAGGGTGGTTGGTGGCAGCTGGTACAACCTTATAGTCTGGGCAGAAGGGGGTATAGCTAGTGAACCTGTGCCAGCCTTCCCTAGGAGTGTCTGTGTGTTTGTATATAAATCAAGTCTCAAAAAGTGTGTGTGTGTACCCGTGTGTGTGCGCATGTGTGCATGTGTGTGTGCATGTGCGCGCGCGCGTGTGTGTGTGTGTGTGTGTGTGTGTGTGTGTGTGTGTGTGTCAGCTACTTGGGCAGGGTCACGAAGTACTGGTTGGACAGAGAGGGTGCTGGAGGTTTTGGCTTGACCACTCGGCTGAGATCTTAACCCTATAACTGTGTCAGTGGGGAGTCTTACTGGGGATCTGGAGAGGGAGGGAAAAAACAGCCCCAGACTGACTGTGATCTATGTGTCCTCTTAAGGGAAATTGTACTTTACTGTGTGTGTACTTGTCATCCTCCCAATGTGCATGTTCTTCACTGGTGCTAGTGGTGAGGATTGAGGCTCCTTGATTACTGGGCCAGTGCAGAGGCATCATAGCTTGATGGAATGTTTGGGGTTGGAAAGGGTCACTGTTCCAAAGATAAACTGCATGTGATGGATAGGCAGAAAATAAAGAATCAGGAATCCAGTTATAAGGCCTAAAGGCTTGATTGGTATTCTATATCCACTGGTTCCCAAAGTGGCTCCTGGCTTCTCACTGGTAATTTACTATAAAGAGTTTGATGCTGCATTGTTAAAGCTGTCTGATTCACTCAGGAGAGATGTTGAAGGTAGGTTTCTCTGTGGCCCTTCCTCAAGGAGGTAAATCTCAGCTTCTCCGTGACTCTTCCTCAAGGGAGTAAATCCCAGGTTGATGATCATCCTGGGTGAATGTTATAGTCGTGTTAAGACATGATTCCTTGTGAAGTTTGATTGCAGTTAACAGGTGTTTTCCCTTTTGGCCACTATTTGAACACTGGTTTCATGCTCATTGGACAGAGGTGAGGAACTCCAGCATTTAAGGATTCTCATAGGCTTGCCATAGGCTTCTTGTGTGAGCTGAAAAATCAAGAGATATTGAAATAAGTTTATAATAGTCAAGATTCTTGAAGGCCAGTAGGTTTTTAAAAGACAAGCCACTGAGTTAGTGAACATCAACCTATGACCTGTTATGAGAATCTATTAAGGTGGAGACTACATAGATACATATTGCATACAGTTGAAAATGATGAGTAGTATTTCCTATGGGGTCCGATACACAGATGCATGGCTTACTGTTAATGTGGAACTTGCCTGTGCTGCCCCACCAGTGCATAGTCTGGCAGCCAAGCATGCACCTATTCATTATCTCTTCTTTCATCTCTCACTGAGAAGGAGGGACTGTCTCAAGAAATGTATTTAGGAAAGCGAGTTAATCCCCTTCCACTTTTGAATTTGTCTTTGTATTGAAACTCAGGAAGCTGAGGTTACTCGTTATGAATTTAGTTTGGAAAAAAAATTAATCATCTTTGTTAGCTTCTTTATCGTGTTTAATTTTGCGGATACTCTCAAGAAGATGAAAGGTGTTTCTGATTGCCATGAGCACAAGTCCTAAAAAATGTCATTTTAGATCAAATGAATATTAAAACTTGATACAGGATTTGTCGAGTAGAACCAGTACTGACTTGGTGCTCTTTATTGGGACTTGGTTAACAGTACTTTGTTCTTTATCATCGTGAATAAAGCATATAATTTTTAATGATTTTTTTTTTTGTAATTAATTTCATAACAAGTGTATAGGTTTTCTGGCTTATATACTCTTAACAAGTGTATAAGTATTCTAGCTTATGTACTCATGAATTATCAGACTCATTTTAGTATGCTGTTATGATAATATTTTTTTAAATATTTCTATTATTTTAAAAGATATAAAACACATTTTTTTTTAAATGTCACCACATTCAGGATGCTGTAGCATGTCTTCCTGCATTTAGAGGCGGTATCTTATTAAACATTATGTATAAGGCTACATATCCACATGTCTTATGTCGAAAGTTTGTACAAAAACCTGACAACATTGTAGAGATAGTACAGTTTAAAATGTGTGTGTAACTTCAAGCAAAAATTACTATGTATTTTGAGCGACATTTTCATCCTTTTTTAATCTTGTGGTCTAAAAAATTATATTGAGTGTTATTCTTTTCATTAAGAGCCATTGTGCAGCTTTTCCTTTTTTTAAAACAAGAAACATCTTCATTAAATTATCTTGTAAGACGTAGACAGTCTTACATTTACATAAATGAAAATAAACCATACCAAGACAATTTCAGTTGTAAACACTATACATTACAAGCCATGCTGACACAACTGTAGCTGCAAACATTATACATCATTTATAATATATCCCGTCATTATCAAACATTACATAGCTCATTCAGATAATGCCTTCTTTTAAACTTTGTTCCTCCTCTGCATGTATTGATCCCACAACTCACATTTTTCCTATGTAATTTGCTCTTACTCTTTTCTAAAGATACCAATTTGTTACTATCTTTGCTACTTCTAGTAAAGATGGTTTAGACTTTGATTTCCATTTCCTAGTGATTGCTTTTTTGGCAGCCACCATAATTAGACTTGACAAGTCCTTAGTATGTCTAGGCAATTCTGATTCTGTATCATAGCGCAAAAAAAAAATTCCTTAGTTACATCAATTTGCTGTCCCAGTATCTCCAACAGAGCAGTCTGCAAGGAATCTTTAAAGTCTGCCAGCTCATTACACCCCCAGAAAATATGTTCCCAGTTACCTCTTTCTTCCCAATCACACCCTCCAACATTTACTGTCTACCTGAGGAAAAATTCTTTGGAGTCTACTTGGGGTATAAAAAATACCTATGTAAACACTTCCAAGCAAAGATCCTAAGTCTTCTAGACTTTGTTGCGTATTTGGGAGATGTACATATGTGCCCCATTGTTTCTTTGTGAATTGCTTATCCAGTGTCTCTTCTCAATACTTTCTAACCTCTTGTGTGATTCTTATAGTTGTCATGCAATATTCTATATGCTCTACTAATTCCTTTGTTAACAGCAACTTCTCTTCTAGATTCTACTAAACACTCTACCAGTGATGGTCTTTCATTTCGGTCTATATTAGAACACTGAACATTTAAAATATATCGACCCATTTTCAGCGAACTCTGAAAATATCAAAGAAGCAGAAAACCAAATTCTTTCCTAGGGAAAGAATTTGGTTGTCTGTTTCTGTTGCTTTGGTATTTTCAGCGCTCTGTTGGAAAGTTACGGGTCAAGTTCAGGTAAGTGTGCGATTGAGTATGGGTTAGATATGTTTGCGATTGTGTGGACATGAGGGTTAGGGGTGGGTTAGGTGAGTTAGGGTGCAGGTTAGGTATGTGTGCGATTGTGTGGACATAAGGGTTAGGGTGAGTTAGGGTTAGGGTGTGGGTGAGGTGAGTGTGCAATAGTGACGGACCTTAGGGTTAGGGTTTGGGTTAAGGTAAGTGGATAGTTAGTGGTGTGTGTATAGTTTAGTGTTGGGTTAGGTGTAAGATTTTAGGTGTATGTGTGTGGATTGCTGTTTGTTTGGTGTGCTTGTGTTGTGTGTATGTGTTTTGGAACAGCATTTTTTTTCCCTAGGAAAAAATTTGCTGTTCTGAACATTCGATGTTTGGTATTTTCGATTGGTAGGGTTCGATATTAGAACACTCGACATTTTGAATGTTCGGTGTTCTAATATAGACCCTTTCATTTAGGATCCCTCTATTTCTTTCTTTTTGCCTGTACTCTGATATCAATCCTTGAGAGGGAAGTCAATCTCTAACCTGCAGTTCAAATAAGTTCTTGGCATCTTTCCATTCTATTACCTTTCCCTGTCTAGTTATTTGCCTCCAATACTTTGTTTCCTTTGCCAGTTTTCTCCAATAAATTCCATCCCCCTCTTGCTTATTGTCTGTATCTCTAATTGCAGTCATCCCTATCAGCAGAATCTCCTTTCTACATTCCCATGTTGTCTTGGTTCTTAGAATACTTTCTGCTGTTATTCTCCTTAAAGATCTGCATCCAAACTCCCAGTCTCTCCTTGTTTCTTGAGTTTCCCTCTGTTTCATCATCACCTCTTTCCACTTTGAATTATAATTTTCTGTTTATGTATAG
This sequence comes from Protopterus annectens, assembly GCF_019279795.1. Classification (NCBI taxonomy): domain Eukaryota; kingdom Metazoa; phylum Chordata; order Ceratodontiformes; family Protopteridae; genus Protopterus; species Protopterus annectens. Next base: position 1,078,420,244 of record NC_056744.1, on the reverse strand, counting down.
GAGTCTTTACTGTGTTGCTCTGAAATACCCAATCAAATTGGGCAATCCTTGTCTACCTTGTTCTGTTGGATGAATAAGCTTATCCCAATTGACTCTTGCCATTTTCCCCTCCCAGATTAAATATTTCAGCTGTTTATAAATTTCTATCCACAGCTTCTCCTCTGGTTGATAAAAATATGCCTGAGCTGTGTATAAGACTAAAGGGGCTAAAAATATTTTAACTGCTTGTATCTATCAATATCCATATAACAGAGCTTCCGTTTTCTCAGTTGTTGGATTATCTTTTCTTTAGTTTCTTCCCACATATGCTTAGCTGCCACACAAGAATCATTGTTAATACATACTCCTAAATACTTCATTTTATCATGTCCCCATAAATATGGATATTGCTGAACCAATTTGTGTGTGGGTATGTAATTTACCGCTATTGCTTTTGTTTTAATTTCATTAATTTTGTATCTCAAAAAGATTCTAAACTGTCTCAGAATGTTTTGTATCACTGTAATGTCCCTTTGTCATCTGCAAATAGAGCCATCTTTTCTTGACTACCATACCAAGTCTATCCTTGAATTTCCGAGTCCCTTATTTTCTTTGCCAATTTTTCTAAATATAATAAAGATAACAAAGGGGATAGAGGACACCCCTTGCCTGGTTCCTCTGCTCAAGCAGAAATTGTCAGAGAGGACTCCACCCACTTTAATTTTTACATTCAATCTCCATTCCTTCATATATCCTCCTAATTAGCCTTATAATTTTATCAGGGAATACAAATGCTTCCATTGCTGTGCTCATAAAGTACTCTGTGAAATGCTTTCTCTGCATCAAGACCCACCAGCAACAGTGGTATTTTCATACATTCTGCTTCCTTCTGGATCGTCAGTGTTCTGTTAATGATGTCAAATGTGTGCCTGCCCTTCACAAAAACACACTGATCCCTAGCTGTCAATTTTGGCATCACTTTTGCCATTTGTTTAGCCATTATAGACATAAACACTTTATAATCATGCTTTAGTATTAAATCAGGCCTGTATGAAGCTGGATCTGATAGATCTTTACCTTCTTTAGGTATTACAGCTACCACTGCTTTCTTCCAGGATGTTGGTACTTCTGCTCTTAAAATACTGTTAAACAAAACCTTCCAGACCTTTAATAGTGTTTTCCTTCCTAGCTTCCAAACATCCAAAGGAATACCATGTTTTCCTGGGGACTTTCTGTAGATTGGTTATACATAACCATTTTTATCTCATCTCCTCCTATTCTAACTGTTATTAATTGAGCCTCCTCTACCACTAACCTTGGCATATTTAATTCTTTCATAAACATTTCCATTTGTACATTTTCTTGATTTCCATATTTCTCTGCTTTATACAGACTTTCATAGAATTTCCAAAAGTTTTCTAATACTTCTATAGGAGCCCTTGTCCTTTTCCTTGTTATAGGCTCCCTAAGCTTGGTGACAGCCTTTTCTACTTTTTGTTGCCTGAGTTATTGTGTTAAATGTTTCTGTGCTCTAGAGTTATTATCAAAATTAGTTGCTTCACAACAGTCTTTCTAAACTCATGCATGTTAGTGAGATAACCCCTTATTTTCTGTTAAGCATTCTGCAGTTGCTCCTCCTCTTGTTCCATGAGATTCCCCCTATTTTAAGATTTCTCTGTCTCTCTAAATAATTCTTGTTACTTCTTCAGCATGTCTGTCTTTCTTTTATTTCCACACTATTTTTAAACTCCACTTTAATTTTATCCCACTCCCTAGCTATATTTTCAAAATACATTTATTTATTCTCTAATAGCTCCTGAATAATTTCCACTACCCATTCCTCAAATTCCTCTCTTTTCAACAGATATGTGGGAAAGCATCAGACAATGTCTCATTTTCATTTCATTACTTGTGTTTTTTTCTTTTAGTTATAATTGGCACATGATCTGAAATAGTTATTGAATGTGTATCAATATCTTCAGTTAAATGCACATGGTCTATGAAATGTAAATTCTGTCTAGCCCAGCCCAGTTTTTGTATTTTGGGGAATAATATGTAAATTTACTCCAAACTCCTAGTACTGAATTCATATCTGCCATGACAAATATTTTCATAAATTTCTTCAAAAATCTTCACTTGTTTGTTATATTTTACCTTCTGAGCACCCCAGACACATCTTCATTGTTGCAAGTCAAATTCCATTCTCCACCTATAAGTAATATTCCTTGCTGAAAGCTGATTATTTCTCCCAAAATTTTCTTATGCACCATTACAGCAGTTGTTGGTGGAATACAAAGATGTCAGTATAATCCTCTTCCCTTGCCAGTAGGCCCTTAATACTACAAATCTACCATTATTCTTTTTTTATCCTGTTCTATCACTATTGGAGCTCCTCTTGCAATTACTATAAGTACTGCATTCTTCCTTTGCCCCAACTGAATAGCCATCCTAAAAACCTTTCATTATCAAATTCAGATGTTCAAGTGTGTCTCCTATAGCAAAACTATTTGCACTCTACATTGTTTAATATAATTCACTGTTCTTTCTCTGTGAGATCAGTAACATTTAAAGACATTATCAAAAGCATAATTTTCTTGAAAAATTATTATTCCCACCTTTTATGTATAACAGATTTTTTGTTAAATGTCTAGTTCCAGCTTTTGTGTTACATGCATGTACTGTTTGGCAGGTTCATCTTTTATAAAACTATTTCTTGTCATCTCCATTTGAGCCTATGTCTTTTCTGTTTTATTGAAAACCCTCAAACAAAAATGCAAACTTACCCCCACTACCCCTAAAATCTATTAACTTAATAATAACACACAAAACTATGTACATCTTCAAATACTGAAGTTTTACCCTCCTGATTGGAACAAATGTTCCAAACTGACACCCACACACACAGATTTGAGTTAACCTAATAAAAAAAAGTTATCCATGCCAAGACACATGGCACAGGCTATGATTCTATTAAGTGCTTTCTGGGTCTGTCATACATTTATATGTTCATAGGTGTGTACTAGGCTAATGGCCCTGGGGCTTTTACAAGCCTAGCCCATAGAAGTCCCTGGCATTGTGCCACCTGTCATTAGTTCCCACTGCCTCTATCAAGGAGAGCCATTGGAGTGATCCCCAGGGTGAACTTTCTATTTCCCATCCACTAATCAATATTTCTCTTGAAGAGGGCTAGTGAGGTGCTCTGCTTGACATGTATGGGAAGTCTATTCCAGAGCATGGGCAATCTCTGGGTTATGAACCTCTCCCTCCAGCATAGGGAAAACACTTGAATGCTTTCAGAAAACATTTTCGCCAAGCCATTTCTCTTTATCAGGTCGTCTGCTAGAGACATGAAAACCAGACATAAAACTGCCAAGCCTACCTTTGTTTAGTAGAAAAAAAAATCTTATAATATTCAATATTCTTTTTCAAGTATTTGCTTTCTATTAAAACTTGTTACTAGATTAAGCTAATGGCCTTAATGCAGTCATTCCCATATGCAAGAATGAGAAAAACCACACTGATTTTTTTCTTTTGTCGTGCTCTTTTTACCATTTTTTACATTGCAGTGCCTACATTTTGTAAAATTGAACAAGGAAAAAGAGAGACGGGAGAAAGAGAAAAAAAGCAAAAACAGGAGCCCCTGTTAACTTTAGTATCCCCATCATACTTAAAACTGAAAATTTTTACTTTATAACATGCAAAGAAAGTCATGCCTTATCGAAATACTACTATTAAGAAAAAGAATTGTTTTACTTACAGTTATCTTTCTCCCTCCTCTTCCCCTCTCCTGAGTATTTTTCCAAACATTAATGACACGAAGTAGGGCATTTGCTTTAGAGTCCCCTACCAGTTTAACAGAGTTCTTGTTCTGTCATGCTTCACAAATATAATTTTTGTTTTGTAATTTCAATTTGTCCATTTTCAAGTTACTGATTTTATTCTCCAAACATTCATGACATGAAGTAGGATATATGCTTTATAGTCCCCTACAAGTTCAAGAAAGTCCACTATTTCTAGATTCTCTTGTTCTATTCCTGTTCATCTCCATCTCCCAAACCCTGGCACTTCATGATTTCCAACATACTCTCCGTTCTTCTAGTCAGCTCTTGGGCTTTTTTCTGCTCTCATCGTTTTCTATTGAAACACTGGAAAATCTTTCACTGCAGAGTCTCTCTGTATTCTTTATTACCAGAAGAACAAGAAACAGAATCTCCTGTTTCACATCTCACTTTTTGTTGGACAAACTTTTGTATTTCTTCCTTAGCATGTATTTCATAAAAAATTATTTTGTTTCTCCAGGGAAAAATATTTTGAAGATAAATGGGTACATCAGTTTGAATCACACCTGCTTCTCGACACTCCCTGAATAATGGAATAAATTTATTCCTCTTCTGCCTGGTGTACAAAGAGTAGTCATTCTCCTCAAACACTCTGCTGTATTCCACTTTTAGGACTTTGTCCTTCTGCCACAGTTTTGTCAGAAAAAAGACAAACCCTCTGTACAAAAAGGAGAAAGAGAAGTCCCACAAAAATCCCTTTTATTAACCAACAGGATTAAGCGCTTTCATAAGTCTGTAACACAACTTCATCAGAATCCATAAAACCACTACAAAGTTCAGCTTAAATAGTAAACCAACTGATCACCTGACCTAATTATCTTTTAAAAAGACCTTGGATTAAAAAAGTTCAGTCATTATAAATGTACAGATCTGTACCTAGCTACCAATAATAAAAATGTAACTTACTTACACATATATTCAAATAATAAATAAATATAATAATACTAAATATATTTATATACTTTATGTGTATAAAAATAAGTGATGTTATACACAATACCATTAAATGTAATAGGACCTTAACCTTAACACACTAGCTATTAAAATGGACTCATTTAGACCAGGGAAACTGTGGCGTTCAACCTTAGTTGCCAAAGCAACTCTTTGTATTCAATTAGGTCGTCCCAAGGTCCCCCCCTCAGTACTGCTTGTAAACTGTATCTAAACCAAAAAATAAAAATCCATGGTCAGGAAAATTCATCAAATGACAATAATGGGAATTACATATTTTTCTGATTTTTATGTCATTTAAATGTTCATATATTCTCTCCCTAAATTGACGGACAATTTTACCCACATAAAACCTTGGGCATTTTTGACATAAAGCTAAATAGGTGATGCCTACTGTCTTACAATTAAAGTGAAAATTGCTTTTTATAGTAATGTTGTTAACCTTAACCTCATCGGTTTCAAGCAAGCAGGAACACTGACTACAACTTCCACATTAAAATGTACCACCCTTTTTTTGACTAAACAAGTCAATGTTTTTATCTTTCCCTTCCAACATACTTTTTAAGCATCTAGCCCATCTAGTGACAAACCTTGGTCGTTCCCCTAAGGTTTCTTTCATCCCTTCAAAGCCTTGAAAAAAGACCAGTTGTTGGTAATAATCAGTTTAACTGCAGGATAATCTTGGGTATAGGTAGAAATAAAGGAACAAAAAAGAGTATCACTATTACTTTCAGTTTTTTTAACTTAGTTAACTCTGTTTCATACATAATGGGCTTAATTGTCCCCTTGTGTCTTTTAGCTGCTATCTCCCCCTGAATTTTGTCAATAATGGCCTCAGGGTAATTCCTGGCCAAAAACATATTAGTTAACTTAGACAATAAGAGTCACCACGAAACAAACAACCAAAACTCAAAAAGCAGGACTGGCTAAAAGACGATTTTACTTCAAAGGTACGAATAAACACAAAATAAGTAAACGTTGCAATAAAAACAACAAATCCAATCGGAAAGTCAATTCAGTAAGCGCTTTCGTTTGGCATTTGCCAAACTTTTTCAAACTTGTAAAAACATCACTTCCTGTTCCATAAATACTACATAATGATGACATAATGAATCTAATTAAAACTGGTTATAAGTTAGCTTAAAGCTGCAATGGAAAAATATAAGGAATATCCATTGTACTGAAATTATTGCTTTAAAAACACAATCGCACATAACAACTCAAGCAATGTTCAAATATACACACAATTCAGCTAATAAAACATATAATAATAATAATAAAATTAAAATCTAAGATTATATATTATAATTAAATTAAAACAATGGGTGTAACCATTAATTTGAAGCAAAGGAAACAGATCCTACTATAAATTTCCTCTTTAGGCTGCAAATCTTTACATTTTAATTAATATTTGCGATGTAATGTATATATATGCACCAATATAACACTTTTTTAAAACATATTTATATCTAACATTATGTGCAGTATGTTACCTACTAAAATATGATATAAAATCTAATTCAGAAATAAATAATGTCCGTTCAAACAATCAATTAACATAAATTAATATTCTAAATAAAATTATCAAATAAATTATAGGCAACAGTTACAACTTTATAACATTATTATATAAATGTGTCCACTTAAAACTTTGAATATAAATATATATATATATATATATATATATATATATATATATATATATATATATATAAACTAAATTGTTATATATAACCCATCATAATAAAATATATAAAAATGTATTGTGACCTATATAAATATTATATATCAAATAAATAATATAACTATATATAATCCATTATCTTTCTAACGATTTTAATTTTAAAATACTGGCTATCGAACTATTACTATTCATACCAGGCCAATTCTGTGCATTAAGCCTTATTTGCCATTCTAATTCGAGCTTCTCTAAGCGTGGTTGCCAAGGTTCACCCCTTTCATTCATTTTTAAAGTGTCTAAAATGACAAATTTGAATGAATGAGTAGTGTGTGTGTTAATATGTTTTGCCAGAGCATTTAATTCATTTTTATCGCGTATTGCTCTAATGTGTTCACCAATACGCTCCTTAAACTTTCTCTCTGTTTTTCCTACATAAAACATAATACAGTTGCAACATAAAGCACAATAAACTCATTTTTCACTAGTGCAACTGGCTTTATCTTTCAATCGAATATTTTTACCATTAATTTTTACTTCGTTTGTTTCAAATACATAAGGGCAATATTTACATCTACCACACTTAAATGTTCTCCCATGTTTATTATTGATATATTTGTTCTCCAGGCTTTGTTTTAAATTAATACCCCTTTTATATACTATGGATGGACTACTATCAAAATAATCATGTAAGAAGGGATCAGTCACTATAAGTTGCCAATTCTTCTTAACAATGTTGCAAATAGCAGCACTGTCAGAACTGTATGTTGTTGTTTGTGATAATAAAAAATCTATTGAACATTTAATGAAACAAGCAAACGATATTGATGCAGTGGTAAAAAAGGATCCAACTTTTACCACTAATGATTTTGATTATAAACGTATTTTTAAATCTATAGATGAAAAAATGAAAATAATTAAGGACAGAAAACTTAAAAAGCTAGACAGTGATTTGGCGGCTTATACACAAGGTATAGCTTACCCCCCACCCCCTACCTCTCAGCAATGGGGCAACAAATTGTTTGTCCGAGATGACGAAAAAGGCACCAATACCGAATTAAATTGTGAAGACTGTGATTTGGAAGATGATGCTGATTTTTTAGGAACAGAATCCTTTCCACCTCTAAGAAGGTCAGAAAGGTTAATGCAACGTCAACAGACCTTCCAAAATCAGAATCAGAGAAAGAATTGGGGGCCTCAAAATCAGGCCTGTGGCCGAGGAGCCTTTTCCAGGGGGAGGAACAATTACAACAAGGGACAATGGAGAGGAAAAACAGAGAGAAAGTTTAAGGAGCGTATTGGTGAACACATTAGAGCAATACACGATAAAAATGAATTAAATGCTCTGGCAAAACATATTAACACACACACTACTCATTCATTCAAATTTGCCGTTTTAGACACTTTAAAAATGAATGAAAGGGGTGGACCTTGGCAACCACGCTTAGAGAAGCTCGAATTAGAATGGCAAATAAGGCTTGATGCACAGAATTGGCCTGGTATGAATAGTAATAGTTCGATAGCCAGTATTTTAAAATTAAAATTGTTAGAAAGATAATGGATTATATATAGTTATATTATTTATTTGATATATAATATTTATATAGGTCACAATACATTTTTATATATTTTATTATGATGGGTTATATATAACACTTTAGTTTTTATATATATTTATATATATATATATATATTTATATTCAAAGTTTTAAGTGGATACATTTATATAATAATGTTATGAAGTTGTAACTGTTGCCTATAATTTATTTGATAATTTTATTTAGAATATTAATTTATGTTAATTGATTGTTTGAACGGACATTATTTATTTCTGAATTAGATTTTATATCATATTTTAGTAGGTAACATACTGCACATAATGTTAGATATAAATATGTTTTAAAAAAGTGTTTTATTGGTACATATATATACATTACATTGCAAATATTAATTAAAAATGTAAAGATTTGCAGCCTAAAGAGGAAATTTATAGTAGGATTTGTTTCCTGTGCTTCAAATTAATGGTTACACCCATTGTTTTAATTTAATTATAATATATAATCTTAGATTTTAATTTCATTATTATTATTATATGTTTTATTAGCTGAATTGTGTGTATATTTGAACATTGCTTGAGTTGTTATGTGCGATTGTGTTTTTAAAGCAATAATTTCAGTACAATGGATATTCCTTATATTTTTCCGTTGCTGCTTTAAGCTAACTTATAACCAGTTTTAATTAGATTCATTATGTCATCATTATGTAGTATTTATGGAACAGGAAGTGATGTTTTTACACGTTTGAAAAAGTTTGGCAAATGCCAAACGAAAGCGCTTACTGAATTGACTTTCCGATTGGATTTGTTGTTTTCATTGCAACGTTTACTTATTTTGTCTTTATTCGTGCCTTTGAAGTAAAATCATCTTTTAGCCAGTCCTGCTTTTTGAGTTTTGGATATTAGTTAACTTAGCACATTTCTGGTCAAAAGCTTTGTCATCTGTTATCATATGAGCCAGCCTTATAAATTGCCCCTTTGTAATACCTCTTTTCTAATGAGCTGGGTGGCAACTGTTGTAATGTAAAAGGCTGTTGGAGTAGGTACTTTTCCTGTAGATATTACCTTGTATAGCCTTCTTAGTCTCATCTTTCAAAACCAATACATCTAAATAGCTGATTTCTTTCTTGCTGTAGGTGTATATACATTTTAAAAAGGAAGTAGTTGAATGCAAAAAATCTAGGAAATTTCTAGTTTCCATCTCACTTAAATCACATGCTATAAAAATATCATCCAAATACCTGGCATAAAAATGCCAGCCTGGTATTTCACTTTTATTAAATGAAAAATGTTTTTCCCATTGCAGGAGTACTAAGTTTGCAAGATGGGGATGTAACTCGCCCCCGTTGCTACACCCTTATTCTGATGGAAAAACTGTCCATCAATAAATACAAAGTTATTTTTTAAGACCATCTCTAATAGTGTGTGCAATACATTTATTTCATTGTTGCTGAAGGCCTTTGATTCCATTAAAAATTCATGAAACATTTCCAACCCTTCTGCTTGAGGGATTACGTTAAACAGATTGACCACATCAATTGTAACAAAAGCTAGTTCTTGACTATAACATATATTTCTAAGTTTGTGTAGAAAATCCCAGGAATCCCTAATAATATGGGTTTCTGCCTGGACAAGGGATTTGACCTTCTGGTCTATAAATACAGCCATAGGATGTGTGATAGAGGTACTACTACTTACTATTGGTTGCATTGGAGGGGTCAGTTAAACACTTATGTATTTTTGGGATGCCAAACAAAGTAGGTACAAGGGGAATTTTTACTTGTAAATACTCATATAGCTCAAAAGAAATTTCTCCCTGATTAAACATGTCCTTCAAAAACATTCTAATTTTATTAAAAGAAATGTTAATAATGTTTAGGGACGTTTGTTCATAAAAATCCTCATCAAAAACATGTTTAAATATCCTATCAGGATAATCCCTCTTAGACATAATCACCATCTCTCCACCTTTGTCAGGTTTCATGACTCAAATTTTTTTATTGGCAATAAGTTCCTTGAGCAACTTTCTTTCACATTCACACACACATATATATATATATATATATATATATATATATATATATATATATATATATATAAACTATATAAACATTAATTTCCCTGTTTTGTTTTTGTGTGAAGGTCCTAAAATTCCACTCATTCTACTCCAATTTATATGGCTGGACCATAGGAAAGTAGCACATAGAGCATTGTGAGAGTGGCAGTGTCTTTAATAAGGAAGTGACCACTGATGTACTGCAGGAATTGTCCGCTACTCTTTAGTGTGTTTGTGTTAAATATGTCTGGGGGAAGGAGAACTAGGAGCAATTTATATGCTGATGACAGAAAAATAGGGGTAGCAGTGAAGGATATAGGAAGAGTCTTAAAAAGTATGTGAAATGGTTGACCCAATAAATTGAAAAGATAGCATTCAAGCTTCATTACAGACAAATATTGTAGGCAACTACAGAGCACTGCACTTAGGACTGGTGGGAAGTATTTGATAGAGGGAGTGGAACTGATGGCAGTACAGTAGGAAAAGTTCTGGAGAGCTGATCATACCTGGATTCAGGAGCAGAGTGACATAGCAACAGCAGCACCAAACAAAATGTTGTGGTGTATCTTTAGTGGAGTAGACTCCAAGGGCAAAAAAGTAATATCTTCATTCTACCAATCCCTTTTCAGGCCATACATTAAATACTATGTTTAGTTCTGGAAGCCATATTAGGAGAAGACATCTGGTTGAGTCCAGAGTAAGGACATTGGAGGGACAAGGACATTATAGTAGATTAGAGGAGCTGGTATTTTTCTCAATAGATAAAGGATTTAGGGTTTGCAGGATATGAGTGCAAGATCTCTAGGTAATTTTGAAAAAGAAAGATAAGAAGAAGTGGAGATGACATAGACAGTAGATTATAGGAATTACCTTTTCACTATATCTATGAACTTCTTGGAGAGAGTTGGGACTCTTGCATGGGACAACTAGACTGGGTATTAGAGAAGGACTCTATTGTGGTGCTCATGTGGGCATAGAACAGCTGTAGAAAGGAGAGATGAGAGTAGAGTGCAAACTACACTTAAATAGCAGACTGAACCGGTTAGCTGTGTGCCTTTCCCGGTAAAGCAAATGTAATGCAGTGTGAAGATGTTACTTGTTTTGCATTAACCTACACTCTGTCTTCCCAGCTGTGATAGTGAGTACCAGTAAAGCACAAGTATTTCTTAGAGGATTATTTAACAATCCCAGAGTCCAGATCTAAAGACTTATGGCAGGAATTTTCACAGATTTGTAGGTACTTACTAGGCTGTTGGTTCATGAAGATATTTAGAAGCCTACCCATAAATTCCCATGAATGTTTTAGCCCTTGTATATTAAGTATGAGTAACCCAGAAATGAGTAGAACATTTACAATGTTACTCCCTATCCATGAGTGCCTAGGGTGCTAGGCCAGATGGGAATTTGCAATCACCCATCCATTTGTCCAGATCATCTGAATAGTGTAAGAGAAATACTTTGTTTTATGCAGAGGAAGTAGATTCTGTACAGGGTATTTTCTTTGATACATATCTGTCCCTCAAGCATGTTTTATTTATGTTGCAAAATAAATTCAGATGTCTTGAGCAGGTGCTTATGCTCCCATTGGACTTGTCAATGTGCACTAGGTCTTACAGGATAGAGTCTGCTGAAGCTGTGTAAGTGAGGCAGAGATCGCCTCTCAGTAGCCTGTATGGCAGCGAGAAGAGAGACAAGGTTTTCAGATGGCCACATAGTTTTTATGATATAGGTCCTTAATTTTCTTAATATGGAAGCACTGTGGGCATTCAGGTTGTGTCAGATGTTTGAACCTGTATATATTGAAGGGGGCATTATACTCAGTGATTGGCTTGATGAGTTCAGAATATTGTGGAATGATCACATTCTTGGACATGGACACCATAACCTTAGTAATAAGATGTACAGTAAAACATGATTTCCTACAATAGTAGATACAGTGTTATCAAATATGCTGATCAAAGGACAGTTTATTGTCTACATAGATTCCCAGATCCATAACTGCTGGATCACTTCTCAGGGATGTGTTATCAATGTGTTAGTTATAAGGAACTACTTGTTGTTGAAGGATATTATACATTTCTGAGCATTTAGTTTTTGTGTGTGGTTTTGACACCAGCTATTGGATTGGGAAAGGTCATCTTGGAGGTTCTTTATGTCCTTTGGAGAGTTAGTGATGATACCAAGTTTGCAGTCATCTACAATCTTTGTCAGTCATAAACCCTTAACATTAGCTTTGACATCTGAAAAGTAAATCCTAAAGAGAAGTGGCCCAAGGGCTGACCCCTGGGATACAATGCTAGTGGCAGGTCTTTTGGAAGAGGTAAAGCAGCCTACCCTAAACTGCTATCCAATGGATTATGTAGGGATTAACATTTATCATGTATAGTTTACTTATAATACTTGAGTGGGGGATGATGTCAAAAACCTTTGTACAGTGTAGATAGGCAGTGTGTACTGATTTTACCTCATCCATTGCTTCAGTAACCTTCACAAAGAAATTAGCCAAGTTAAGTAGTCAGGCTCTAACCTTGACAAATCCAAACTGGCTTGTGCAAGAGTTTGTAGATCATCAATGTCCTTGTTTGTTCAATCCATATTAATCCTTTTCCTATGAGGCTGTTTAGACTTATGTGTCTATAATTTCCTGGGTCCATTGACACCCCACACTTGTGCAAGGGGATGATAGTTGCTGTCTTCCAAATCTCTGGCACAAAGTCTGTTTGGAGGCTGACATTGAATAGCCTCTCTATGTGGGTTGACAGGTTCTAGCCTGGTCAGTAAACAGTCAAGTATATTATCTGGCCATATGGAAGCAGGGTTCTTGGCCTTAGGTAGTGCCTTGAGGATTTCTTCATGGGAGATTTGATGGAGGGGATATCTGTGAATGTAGGAGGGGAGAGGGGGTGATGTTACTACTAAATTTATCTGCTAGTAGATTGGTAATGTCCTCTGGATCTGAGTATGTGATATCACATACTATTAGCTCTGCACAATACTGGGCATTGTTTCTAAGGTTTCTAACATAGTTAAAGACGGCTTTGAGGTTATCCTCTGCCTGGGTGACTATTTTTACCTCTTATCTGGCTTTAGTTGATTTGATCAGTTTCTGGAGTTGCCTGTTAAGTTGAGCATTAGCTTTTTGTGTAAGAAACCCAATATATCTCTGTGACTTCTTCCTTGTTTTTGAATATCTCCTTTGCTGAAATGGCCTTGCCTAGAAATGCATTTTCCTATCCACGTGGTCCACAACTACTCCTTTTCCCATAAGAATCAGAGCAAATCCTAGAAGTAATCTGAGGGTGAATTCCTCACACACTGCCACTTACCACCAGGAATTTTGTTCCTAGCTGTCATGCTAATTTTTCAGAATTCTTCTGCCAGGCATAGTGCTTAACTGTAGCCCAAAGAATTTTCTTAACAGGATTTTTCTTTGTTGCAGGTAACATTTAACTGGCCAAAACCAGGGACTCTTCAAGTACTAGGACATCCACAATGTCCAGTAGTCGTTTCACTTGTCCAGCAGTAGTAGATTTGAAAATGAGACAAAACTGGTGAAAGTAATCAACTGTGTGGCACTTAGAGTTCTTGTTGTGGTCTTAAGGTGTTCTCTTCTTATTTAGTCCATGTAGGCATCCTTCAGTCCAAAAAGATCATGGGTCTGTACCCCTGTTGGACTTTTCCAAGCAGCATCTTCTGTGGCTGTGCAATCCAATCCAGCAATAGCAGTCCTTTCTGCATTCTGGGCAGCAGTAGATAGATGCTGGTTTCGTATCACGGGCATCTTCCCTAGACCTCTGTTATCCTCTTCTCTCCTTGCCAAGGTGGTTTCATACATAGTGAGAGGTTCTTTTGCTTCCCATTTCTAGGCATACTTGTCTGAGGTGAGAGAATGCCAGATGTTCATGCTGATGGAGAGAACGCCGAGGTTGCGCTTGCATATGTCCTTGTAGCACTATTCCAAACACCAGAATTCCAAAAAGAAGGTCTTTTGGTAGTTGTCCATCAGTCATGTGTGAGACATGACCCAGCCAGTGCATAGACCTCTGTTTCAGGAGGGTGAACATGGAGGTGGTGCCTGCCCTCTCAAACAATGTGCTGTTGGGGATCTTGTTCTGTCATGAGATACCAAATATGAGCCTAAGGCAGCATATGTGGAATGCATTGTGCCTCTGCTCATGTTTTGAGTACAAAGTCCATGTTTCAGTGGCATATAATAATGTCATTAAAGCACAGGCTGTGTAAACCTGCACCTTGGTGTGCACAGTGAGCTTTTTTAATAACCCATGCTCTCTTTGTCAGCCTGGAAAACATTGTAGCAGCTTTGCCAAAGCACTTGTTGATCTAGCTATCAAGCGACAAGTTGTCGGAGACTGTAAAGCCTAGGTCCACAAACTCATGGACAATCTCCAGTTCATAGTCTGTCACCCTAATTGATGGCTCATTGCGGATATACTTTTACATTTTGAAATCCCAAAACCTTGAACCTCTAAATCCTAATGTTCAGAAGTTCGAGGTTTTGAAATCTTGAAATTTATCAATGGAGATCACTGTATGGTGCTGAATGGAAACTTTACCATTATTTGTACTGTAGTGTGATCTCAGAGTTGGTATATTTAAGTAGCAGGGGGTGTGGGGGGCAAAGTCCCCCTGCAAAAACATGATTTCTGAGTTATTTTTCTTTTAGGTGTTTTTTTATTTTTAATTTTGAGATTCCAAAACTTTGGACTTCTGAACGCCAGGATTTAGAGGTTCGAGATTTTGGGATTTCAAAATTTAAAAATAGACCCATCATTGCCCACATTGTGGTCCATCACCTAGGTTTAAACTGATTGTAAGGCCAACTTCCATACATGGATCTGTAAAGTGAGTCATGAGTGACTGAAGTTCCTGCTGAGTGTGAGCATCAATAGCTATATCATCAGCATTTAGAGACTCTCTTAGACACTTCCTAAGCACCCTGCTCTCTAATCAAAGCATTGACAGCTTGAAGAGGTTGCCATCTGTTCTGGTTTGGAAAAAGATACCCTGTGTAGCAGTTCTGAATACAAATTTAAACAAAATTGAAAATAAGATACCAAATAATGGAGCCAGTACACACCCCTGCTTCATTCCACTCTAAATCTTGAAAGGTTCAGATGTGCATCTGTCATACATGGTGGTCCCCTTCATGTCTTCATGGAAGACCTTGATAATGCTAAGCCATGTTGGAGGAAGCCAATCTTTGTCAGAATCGTAAACAGACCTTTCCTGCTGATGAAGTTGAATGCCTTGGTCAGATCAGTGAAGGCAGTATACAGAGGTTTGTTCTGCTCCCTGCACTTTTCTTGTAGTTGCCTAACGGAGAAAACCATTTGTATAGTAGAACATTCAGCTCTGAACCCACCTTGAGACTAGGAGTAAACGCGCTCTGTAAGAACGTGGAACCTCTTCAGGACAACACATGCAAAAAGCTTCCCCATGGTACTGAGAAGGGAGATACCATGATAGTTGTTAAAATTACTTTTGCCACCCTTATTCTTACAGGTAGCAACTATAGTAACATCCCTCATATCTTGCGATACACTGCCTTTTCTCCAGCATTGACAAAGTATTGACTGCGGCTTTGAGATTAGGGTAACATTGTCACATTTAAGGATTTTTGAGGGTATGCCATCTTTCCTGGGGACTTTTCAGGAAGAGCATGCTTTTAATGCATTGTTGAGTTCCTCCAGTGCGGGCTCAGCATGGAGTTCAATCATAACTGACAGAGGGTCAATGACATGCAGGGCTGTCTCAGTAACAATGGTTTTGCTGACATACAGCTGCAAATAGTGTTCCACTCAGCATTCTATCTGCTTGTTTCTGTTCTTCAAGACCCTTCCTGTGGCTGACATAAGTGGTGCATTATTCCTTTGTGAGAGACTGATGACTTGCTTGATCCAATCATAACATTTCTCACATGTTATGAATGTCCATGGCCTGCTGAATCTTGAAGCAAATCTGAAACCATTAATTATTTAGCAGACTGCTGAGCTAACTGCTGCACTTGACTCCAAGCACACCGGAGTGCCTGCAAATTCTCTTAATTGGGAGAGGACCTGTATGCAATTAATGCCTGTCTCTTCTCAATCAGGGGTGTCAGCACTTCAGTGTGGGCTACAACAACACACTTAACTATCTTCTTTCCAGAGTTAGATACTGCATTGTTATAGATAGCATCCCATAGTTTTTCCCATTGCTTGCTGGTGTCCAGTGAGGAAAAGTCTGGCGATGGAGCCCCTGAGGCAGTTTGAGGTTGTACTCGACCTCACTCTGGCAGCTCCTGAGGTGACACTGACACAAAGTTGTACTGGCCTTACCTTTCCTCTTAGATTACATTAGTGGCATGGAAAGGGGAACCTGTTGCTGGGTGTCAGCTGTTTCCTCAAAATTCACTTGCCCAGGCCTGTGCTCTAGAGAGGACACTCCTGCATCACTTTCTGAGAGGTGCCACAAAACAGGAAGCAGCAGTTACAGTAATAAGCCACTGTATTCAGTTGGCATAGAGTGAGGCACCAGGGGCTGTTTCCAATGGTGGAAGAGATCTTTTGATCTCATTGGGCAGCTACCGTCTGCCTTAAGTTGGGCAGTCCTCAGCCATATAGGTGCTGCCTTACAATGGTCCACTTGCTGGAGTGGGTGTTTGGGACTTAGATAACCCCCAACAGGTGGATCATTAACCAAACATCTGGAAAAGTAAAAAAGCAACAAAATAAACCAGTCTTTATGCTGGGCACATGAAAAGTAAGACAATGACTCCAGGCCTTATGGAAGATGTACAGAACATCAGTGATTCTCAGAAGACTGCATGAGCAGATTGCAGATGGACATTGTAGCTTTCCAAGAAACAAGGCTGTCTTCCATTGGATGTCTTGAGAGAAAGACTTTACTTTTTTTCCTGGCACAGGAAGCTTCCAGAAGAGACCAAGGAACATGGTGTTGGTTTCGTGATCAGAAACAACCTTGCTGACTCAGTCATACCACCAAGTATGGAAAATTAGAAAATGCTGAAAATTCAGCTACAAACACCAGTGGCCATGGTCGACATCTTCAACATCTACACTCCTACTTTACCATTTAACCAGTAAAACAAGACAAGTTCTATAATGAACTTAGTGCTGCCATCAGTAAGATTCCTTCCCATGAATCATTATTCATTCTTGCTGGCTTTAATGCCAGAGTTGACAGTGACCATCACAGCTGGCCATCTTGTCTGGATAGTTCAGAACAGGAAAAGTGAATGAAAATGGAATGCATCTCCTTGAGCTTTGTTACCAATATGTCATGCCCCAGCAGAAAGTTTCATGGCAACACCCAAGATCGAAACATTGGCACCAGCTTGACCTCTTCCACACCAAATGCAGTAGTTTAGGTAGTGTCAGGATAATACACAGTTACCGCAGCACAGACTGTGATACTGACCACTTGCTAGTCTGTAGTAAGGTGAACATCCAGCCACAAAGGTTCTTTTGCTCTTATTTAGTCATACCACCCAAAAGGATCTCTAGCATTAAGAGAGGACCTTCCATATCATAATGGATTTTTATACTATTCTGTACAATCTGTGCTACAACATGTGCCAGGTTTCTTCAAGGGCAGTCTGTTTTTAAAAATGTGTGATAATAAACAATTATCCCACTCTGACTTGGGGGATTGCTTTTTGTAATGATCTTGCTTCCTATTACGTCACAAAATGTGGAGTGAAGATTACACATTTATGTTGCCAGTGTTTGATTGCATTGGAACTTATTTTACCATAGGTGCTGTGATTTGTTTTTTGGATCACAATTGGCATAGGAGAGGGGAAGGAGGAGCTTTTGTTTTGCTTTTTCACACATTTTCCAAATTTTCTGAGTTTGTACTTCCTCAGAAAAAGTATATATAGAGATGAGGTATTGGGTATGCTTGGCTAATCCATGGATGTTGCAGGAGTGCCTGTTCCCCTAAAACACAACAGTTTTCTTGTTATTGTTGTTCCCTTGACTAAGCAAGATGTGATTAATCCTAGTAAATCTATCCCATAACAGAAACACCTGTCCAAACCTCAAAGCATTTGCCTCTTCCCTCCCTCCCTTTCTCACAGTAGTCCTAGCTATTTATGCCATTGTGATTCCAGAGCCCAAAACTACAACAAAGGACAAATGATTTAATTTTCTTAGCAAAATACCTCACAAGGGATATCATCAGGTTTCAGCTCATATTTGAAGTAATGAGTCCACTTCCATCCAGTTTTCAGATAAAAGGATCTGCTAGTGTGAACACGTTCAACCTTGACTGCAAAAGAGAAACATGAAACTGGTGACTTTTGAGAAAATATATTTAAGATTCTTCTTAGGGGGTCTTTGTAGCCTTAACAAATTTCTAGTGTCTCACCCATTTCTTGATCTGAGTGCCTCAATGCATGTGTAAATTATGTAAAGGCTTAGTTGAACATCCTGGAAATCTTCCTTGCACTTGATGAAGTTCTGCATGTTTTGTTAAGTACTGTGAATATATAACTATAGGTATGTGTAGCAGCTGGTGCAGATGAAATTGTTAAGGCTGTGAATTCTTCTGATACAAGGTTCAATTCCCCTCAACCCTTATTTGCCTACTATTTGACTTTGAGCAAGTCACTTAACCAGACCGTGATTAGAGCTAATTGGGAGTTAGAGCTAGGCTCCTAAATGGTCTCCTGGACTATACCTATGACATCAAGATATGTACTGGTGTGAGGTTGGCATTACAGAGACGGGGATGCAAAGTTTGATTCTCACGTAAGGTAATTATATAGGCTTAAAATGGCCCACAAGGGCAGATTAGTAAATCTGTGAGCCTATGATGGTCCTAGGGAAACAAAGTCATTTTTGTTTTTCTCCCCAAATTAATCCAGTTCTGTTATGAAGTGCTTAGCCATTTCACTTACTCTGTGAGTTTTCACAAGTCTTACAGTGAAGAAATCTTATACAATTTACATTAAACAACTGACTGTTGATTACCTCTCTTCATAGCTGTCTACCTTAAAACCCCTTTTAGGCCTTGCCATGATTCCAATCAGTCTTATCCTTAAACTGGGAGTAGACACCCCTTACACTAGTACAGGTAATCTGTTTAATTGAAGTGATCATTGACTCCAGGAGAGGCAAAGGAGTTTTACCACAGGACTGAAGCTAGAGATTTGTTCTCTAATGGCTCGGCCTAATGACTGGTTCTGTTTTCATAGTCCATAACTCATAATCTAGATTACACAGTGTCTGTGGCTTCAGATTCACCATGACCTGCCAGATGTCATTCATCTGTCTCACCCTGACATCATTCAGTGAGACTAATAGGTCTCCCTTTCTATTCTGAAAATGAGTTATCCTTTCTTCCTCCATGTCAGAAATAAGACCAACAACAGATTCCCTCATGGAAAGGTGGGGTGGTCACCTTGGAAATGTCATTATACAAGGTTTGTGTTCTTATGGAATAGGTTTTCCCATAATTTCCTTCCGGTTGGTAGTATTCTTTTATGCACTTTATGCATGTCAGAATCTTAATTCCCATGTTTTATCAGACCCCTTTTGTGTTTGGATAGTCCATACTGTGGTATCTAAACAAGCAGAGAGAGAAGCTATTATGTGCATGGAAGTCTTGTGGGTAAGGAAGTGGGGCTGAGCACATTACATGAACATTATAACAGTTTACATTCTAGATTCTAGATTCTAGAAGAAGAGGAATATCTAGCAGATGTTCATTTGCTACATGAAACCAAGCATGCCAATTCTTTTTCAGATGTTTGATTCAAACTCCAACTGCTGTGGTTGCTGAAGATTGACTGGTATAATGCAGTTATTTACTGATTTTGCTTCCTGTACTATAACCAAGGAGTGGTGATGAACATTCTAAGAAATTAGGAATGAGGGTGTATATATGCTTTCCTCTTTTTCTACTAGTCACAGGTACCCTTGTAAAGTGTGGTATGGAAAAGTATAGGTTCAGTGATCTTGTTGGCACCCTTTGGACCTAGTTGAATATGTTTTCCAGTCATGGGGTTATAGCAAAAGGCAGTAATGCTTATTGTATGCTCTCTCTCTCTATTTTCCTTCTACCAAAGCAGAAAACTGCATCTTATAACTTGATTCTCCATAAACATGAAGGTTATTTGGCTACTAATAATACGAAATGCAAATGATGTTTCCTCTGGCCTTTTTCTTGTGTGAGATCCAGCATTATTTAATTTACTTTAGATCCTCTTTGAACTCCCTTTGAGGTATTTTGCTATTAAGGTTTATACATTTTTTCTGACCTTCAAGAGAGCTAATATGTTCAACATTTAGATCACTGTTGCACTAGCCTAAGCTGTTTGGGTCGTACTCCCTGCCACCAGCCATCTTTCAAAGCTTTAAGATGGTTTCCATGTGCTCCAACTGCCAGGAGCTCAAGCGGAATTCCATATAAAGACAGCCAGAGTGTTAATTTGTTCAGAGCTTTTTTTCCCACAGTGTTGCAATTAAGACTAGTCAGATTAATGGGTCTTTAGTTCCCAGGATCTGTTGAATGTCCTCCCTTATGAAGTGGGATAACAGTCACAGTCCTCCAGTCATGTGGCACAAAGCCTGTTTTAAGATTATAGTTAAATAATGACTCCAGGGGTCCTGATAAGTCATATTTTAGACTATTCTGTAGGCATCCTGTGATGTTATGGGGCCCAATGAGGCTGTGTTCTTGGCTTTAATGAGTGCAACCAGTGCATGCTCCCCAGTTATAGCAGGAGGGGTTATGTTTGAGAGTATTTTTAAGGGGATGGTTGGGACTGAGAGGGGGGGTAAAGTTGGAACTGAATTTGTCCACTAACAGGGTTGCTATATTGCCAAACCCATTGACTGTGGCACCATTAACCACCAGTTCATCACCTTGCTGTGTGCTGCCCTTGAGGTTTCTGACATAGCTGTAGAAGGCCTTATGGTTATCTTTCACCTGGGATGCTATCTTAACCTTAAAAGTTGGCTTTGCTTGACCTAATTAGCCATTTTAGTTGACTACTTTGTTGAGAGAGTTTCTGTTTTTATGGAAAATACCCTTTCTGATTTTTGCCATAATTTGTTTTCCTTTTGTTGTATATCCTGTGTAATTTAGGATACCACCAGGGTACTTTGTTTCTAGGGCTAATCCTGGGCTTACATTAGATTGGCACAGCAGCCTCTATGGTGGTACAGAGTTTATGAGAGCAATTCAGCATAAGTTGCTGTGTTGACTGGGTTTGGAGGGGCACTGAATTTTGACAATCCATCACTTAATAAAAGCTAATTTGCCTTGTAATTGTTACTGTTTCTGCTTTTAATGGGATTACAGAGTTGATTTTGATTTTGAAGGAGACAGTTTTATGGTTGTATCTTACTAGGGAGGATGAGATGTGGGGGTGAGGGTGCATATTCTGCCATGTTTGTAAGCACGAGGTCCAGTATGTTGGAGCCTCTGACAGGTGTACTTACTGTTTGTTTTACTATTTGGTCAAGAGTCTTTGTAGTTACAAATTTCAGGAATTTTTGTGCCTTTAAATTTGAGACTGTGTAGGATTCCCAGCCTATAGAGTTGCAATTAAAGTCTCCTATGAGTAGGGTGTTAAGTTGGATGGTATGTATCTCCATTAGGTCCAAGTGTGCATTGTGAGCTTCATGGGACATGGAGGGTGACCTAGGTTATGGTACAGGATTTTGTCTGTAATCTGCACATGGAGAAACTCCAGTTCATCATCTTGTCTGACCACCCTAGAGGTATGTTGCTGGTCTAAAAGTGTGAAAGGCACTGAAACCTTGCACTGCTAGGGTACCCTCTGTCACTTTAAACCATGTCTCGGTTGCTGCACAGATGTTTATATTCTTGAGTGTGAGGAGGTCTTGGATGGAGTATGTAGGACAGAGCATGTGTATTTAACTTTAAGAAGCATTTCCAGATGTAGGCATGTGCATATAAATAGTGAGCATGTGCAGGCAGCAGTGCCATTTTGAGAGAACAGCCAGAGCGTTAACATGTATGAGTGTGGTAGTAAATCTCTTTATAAGTTTATTTAAGTTTAAGTTACTAAGCCTCATTCCTGGTGTGTTTGTGTGTAATAAAGCTGCCTGAACTGAACCCACAACTGTTCATCTCTTTTATCCTGAACGGACGAATGACAGAGTGTAGTTTCTTGATTAGGCTCCTGACATTGAGCAGTAGTAACACCTTAAGGTTCAGCTGAGTTAATTTTGCTATGTCAGAACGCTTGTGAATTTGGCATTGCCTAAAAAAGGCACTAGGGGAATGGATAAAGTTTTAGCCAGTATTGAAAAGCCTAGAGGGAGAGGTGCAGACCATCCTTGGCAAAGCAATGTTATCTATTAACCATGTCCTCCAAGCTGACAAATACTGGATCCCCTTAGAATGACACTAGAAAGATAGTCAGTTGTGGTAATCTATCATTTTTTGCTCATACTGTGATGGCAATATGCCACTCAATACTAGACTCATACCAGACTGAGACACATAGTCTGAAAGCTCCATAATGTCTGTCTTTATATAGTCCAGGGAAATAGATCTCAGGCCATTTACACCTACATGAATTATGATGGAATCATACTGGTACCTGTGATGTACTGACTTGAGTGTGTGCTTGATTTGGATAGCTCTGGCTCCAGATAAGCAAATAATCTTTCCCTGGTTAGGGGGACAGTAGTATATCTTACAATAGAGTCTCCTGTGATGAGAGTCCTGGGAAATGTGTTTGCTTGCCTTAGGGACTTTTTCAGACTATACTGAGTGACATTGTGTGATGTTAGATGCTGTTTTTTTCTGAGTGCCTTGGGCTTGCTGAAGCATAGCTTTGCCAATGGCTGGCCTAGGCAATCTTTGTTGTTTAGGAAGATTGCTTTTAAGTGCCTTAGCATACGTTGGTCTGTGTGTGTGTTGTGTACTATGTGAGGCGGGTGCTGTGTGCGTGGTTTTGACAACGTGATATGCACGTGTATGCAAGAGTTTAGCCTCCAGTGTCACTGTGTAAGTACACCTCTTGCATACTGTCTGCTCCTTTAAGAATTAAATAGCTGTCACTAAACTTGAAACAACTGCTACATTGTCTCAAAATGCCCATTTCTACCAAGATGACTACAGAGAGGTTACAAAATAGCATATCCATACTGTCCAGTCCTATGAATTGTGAGATATTAGGGGGTGGTGTATTCGGGTTAAAAGACTATTAAGGGTGTTTTATCAGGGCAGATTTTGCTAAACAGAATTAAATTCTACTAACTTTAGTGTTTGCACAATACTGAATTCAACTAAATCTGTAGGTATTGCCACTTCACTCCCAAGTAGCTGCTGTAGGCTTGTAGGTGCACAAGGTATTCTGAAGATTCTTAATGATGGTGACTCCATTTTTGGCACAGGCAGTGGTGGCTCTAACTTCTTTTCAATCCGGCCAAGGGCAATTATCACAGGCTTCCACATAAATTGGATTTGGTCACACAAGACAGGGGTTGTTTAAAACCTGAAAACCCTTTAACTCACTGGATGATAGTAATTTTGCTATCTTTTAGGCACTTTTTTCTCTGGGGATGTGCAGCAAATACTAATGTAGCGAAAAATGCTAATAGTGAAATCACATGTTCAAGTGGAAAAGATTGTGTCTAGCTGGTGCAAGAGCAAGAACCAGCACACTTTTCAAGCCTAGCTTCTCTAGTTGTTGATCATTTGTGTGAGTTACTGCCCTCTGGCCTTTGTTATTCCTGCATCATAGTTCATTTTCCCGACATTTCTACTTGTTTGCCCTTAGATCCTCCCTTTCTAACAATTCTCAGGCTAAATAGTTGCATATGCATCCATGAAACAGTTGCCGGATCCTTGGTATCTTAACGTTTTGCTTGAAAAGCTTACTCTTTTTTTTTCCATTTGAACAAGCTCATCAGGCTCATTTGAGGTTCTTAACATGAAAACCTGTTTTATGCATTGCTCTGACTTCTGTTAGGAGAGTATCTGAATTACAAGCACTTATGGTGAGTCAACTATATCTCATTTTTCACAAGGGCAGGGTTTCTTTGAGAACTAACCTTTCATTTATGCCAAAAGTGGCCTCAGAGTGTACCTTGAGCCAGACTAGTAATCTCCCCATCCTCTTCCCTGAACCCAAGAACAACTGAGAAAAGATTCTTCACACTCTAGATTCTTACAGACCGCTCAGATGCTACCAAGACAAAACCTAAGCCTCCAGGAAAGCTGATAAGCTGTTTCTGTCCTATGAAGAGGAAAGGACAACAGTGTTAAAACAGACTATTTTCAGATTGTCTCATGCTATTGCCTTTTGTTAAGTCACCATAGTAAGCCATTTCCAGGCAGGGTTAGAGCCCATTTCACAAGGGCTATGGCTTCTTGTGTGGCTTTCTGGAAAGGTGAGATTGAGATTAAGTGTTAAGGAATCTATCCCACTGGTTAGATTTATTTTAGGAATCTTCATAAATTTATTATATTACAAGTATGCGAGCCCTTGCAGTATCTAGTAATCTTCACAAAGAACCCCTGAAATGCATCCATTTACGCTTGTATTCTACCACCTTTGCAAATAGTTTCACTCTCAGGATATTATATCCTTGTGTACAGTTAGAAAACAGGGTTTATATTTTAATGTGGTAAGTCTTTTGTCTTCTGTTTTAGGAAGGGACTGGTGAACGAAATCAATCCTAGTACTACAGGACAACTCTCACTGGCAGGTCTTCATCTCAGCCCTCTCTACTGTACTTGCAGACTTTTAGTTGCATGTTTTATTATATGTTATGTACTTACAAGCCAAGTAAGCTCAATAGACATAAAAGCCTTTCTTTAGAGGTAACTGAGGAACATGGGATGACTGAGCAGGTTTCTTACAGCTGGACATGCAACTTAGAGAATCAAATATACTACTAAAGTATGAAATTTATTATCCAAGTTGACGTTTGGAAGGCTCTGTGGAGGCACAAGAACTGATGCTTTGAGTTCTAACACTTAAAAAAGTAAAGTGCAGTTCTCACAAAAAAAAAAAAGAAAAAGAAAAGAAAAAGAGCAAATTCTGAAAGTGTTACATTTTTGTAACTTTTTACAGGGGAGCTTTAGCCCCTCCCCCACTGTGCCATCACCCCTATTACTTGTGTATGCTGCTGTCAAGATCACTATACCTGGTAAGTGTGGAGTCAGCCAAGCAGTGCCACAGTCACTCAGTAGAGTACTCCTAGCTACCGAGAACTCAGAAAAGCGACTATTTTCTGGATTTAAGTATCTTTGCTGTTTCTTACTTGGAATAGCTTCTGTAGCTTACCCTGAACAAGCTTAAACTGTTTTTTTAGCTGTTTGCTGCATTATTTTAAAATCTGCACTTAAAGTTACTTTTTAGTCTAATTTGATCGAAAGTTTGTTTGTTTGTTTGTTTAATTTAACTGTTGAGGCTGCCCACTAAAGTGTGCTAGCCTGTGTAAGTGATTTATCACTGTTTCTGCATTTTCTGTGTGTTTCTATCAAAAAAAAACCAAAAAAACAAAAAAAGAATCCTTGTTTTCCCGCCTCTCCTCATCTAGTTTAGACCAGTTTACAGGCATTGCTGTATTCTGGGCTGTGGTGTAGTTCCTGTGTTGTCCATTACCTTACTTGGATAGAGGGAAGTTTCTTTGCTCACCAGTGGGAGTGGGGAGCCTTGAGCAGCCTACCTGTCCCTGTAGGAAGTGACCTCAGCACAAGAGCTGTAGTAATTGGTTGTTTTGGACCATTTCTAGCTCTTTTTGTAGTTCCCCTGTTTAAAATCCACCTCTGGGCATTTTTTCTGGCTATACTGCTCAGACAAGCTCCTCGTGGTCCTGCAGAGTGCTCCTAGCTGAGAACTCAAGCGACTACTTTCTGGATTTAAGTATCTTTGCTGTTTTTTTACTTGGAATAGCTTCTGTAGCTTACCCTGAACAAGCTTAAACTGTTTTTTTAGCTGTTTGCTGCATTATTTTAAAATCTGCACTTAAAGTTACTATTTAGTCGAATTTGAACTAAAGTTTGTTTGTTTGTTTAATTTAACTATTCAGGCTGCCCACTAAAGTGTGCTAGCCTGTGTAACTGATTTATCACTGTTTCTGCATTTTCTGTGTGTTTCTATCAAAAAAACAAAAAAATAATCCTTGTTTTCCACCTCTCCTCGACTAGTTTAGACCAGTTTACAGGCATTGCTGTATTCTGGGCTGTGGTGTAGTTCCTGTGTTGTCCATTACCTTACTTGGATAGAAGGAAGTTTCTTTGCTCACCAGTGGGAGTGGGGAGCCTTGAGCAGCCTACCTGTCCCTGTAGGAAGTGACCTCAGCACAAGAGCTGTAGTGATTGGTTGTTTTGGACCATTTCTAGCTATTTTGTAGTTCCCTGTTTAAAATCCACCTCTGGGCATTTTTTTCTGGCTATACTGCTCAGACAAGCTCCTCGTGGTCCTGCAGAGTGCTCCTAGCTACAGAGAACTCAGAAAAGCAACTACTTTCTGGATTTAAGTATCCTTGCTGTTTTTTTACTTGGAATAGCTTCTGTAGCTTACCCTGAACAAGCTTAAACTGTTTTTTAGCTGTTTGCTACATTATTTTAAAATCTGCACTTAAAGTTACTTTTTAGTCGAATTTGATCAAAAGTTTGTTTGTTTGTTTGTTTGTTTGTTTAATTTAACTGTTGAGGCTGCCCACTAAAGTGTGCTAGCCTGTGTAACTGATTTATCACTGTTTCTGCATTTTCTGTGTGTTTCTATAAAAAAAAACAAAAAAAAATAATCCTTGTTTCCTGCCTCTCCTCAACTAGTTTAGACCAGTTTACAGGCATTGCTGTATTCTGGGCTGTGGTGTAGTTCCTGTGCTGTCCATTACCTTACTTGGATAGAGGGAAGTTTCTTTGCTCAACAGTGGGAGTGGGGAGCCTTGAGCAGCCTACCTGTCCCTGTAGGAAGTGACCTCAGCACAGGAGCTGTAGTAATTGGTTGTTTTGGACCATTTCTAGCTCTTTTGTAGCTCCCTGTTTAAAATCCGCGTTTGCGTGGTTTTGTGCGTTTGTGCACATAGCGCAGCGC
Source organism: Protopterus annectens (assembly GCF_019279795.1). Classification (NCBI taxonomy): domain Eukaryota; kingdom Metazoa; phylum Chordata; order Ceratodontiformes; family Protopteridae; genus Protopterus; species Protopterus annectens. Next base: position 1,078,393,127 of record NC_056744.1, on the reverse strand, counting down.
CGGTTAAACAAGGTTAAACTTCTTCTGGCTCTGCCAAGTCTGCTCTTCAAATTTTCCCTTAAGGAAGCTCTACTCTTAGTATAATCAGACTACTCACTATATTATAAGCCTAGCACTTGTTCTCAAAACTTCTCTACTAAGTAAGCACTCTTGTACTAAGTAAAGCACTACATCCGCCTACCATCCCTGTGAATATCCACTTCCCTTAAAGGCACAGCACTCCCTTATACTGTTCTAGCATGTCAAGTGGTAGATTACTGGCATCCTCTCCAGTTCAGCTGGTTAATCTGGGTATCTTGAGACAATGCTACAATTGTCTCATGTACACAGACAACCCTCTCCTCCTCCCAACAAACACAAATACATGTGAGAGATGCAACTATATAGCCAAACTGGAGGCTGAACTCTCTCAACTCAGGGCTGGCATGACCAGACAGGAGGAGATGGTAACCACACACACAACAAACCCAGTCCCACATAGACCTACCACAACTGAAAACCGAACACATAAAACACAAAGACATACTTTCGGAGGCTCTAATAAAAACTTACCAAAACAACAGAGGCTCCCAAAGCAGACATCAAAATCCACCACCTCAAAACAAAACACATGCAACACATACTTCAATAAATCAGTGTGTCAACCAATCACAGCCCTTAAGGCCAAACACCATGCCTGATACACTAGTAATAGGTGACTCTATAGTCAGACACACTGATGTCCAGCTTACCAGGCTGAACAAGGAGAGGGTGATTGTGAGCTGCCTGTGGGAGCTAGGATCCGCCACATAACACACGCACTCAGGTCACTACAAAGCAAGTACAAATATGACTCCGTCATTGTCCATGCTGGCGTGAATGACCTGAGACATACCTCCCAGGACTACATGAAAAGAGAAACAGAGGAGCTCTCCGATTATGTAGCCAAGGCTGGTATGACCCTGACCCTGAGCAGCATCTTGCCCTCACCAAGAATGATGCCACAATACAAAGACAAGATGATCAGCTTTAATAATTGGCTCAAGTACTGGTGTCATTCTAAGGGGATCCAATGTCTGTCTGCCTGGGATGACATGTTGGACAAGCCATGCTGCTTCGCAAGGGATGGCTTACACCTGTTACCACTGGGCTTCTGGATATTGGCTAAGGCTCTTGCCACCCCCATAATGTCTTTTTTAGGCAAGGCTCAAAAGACAAACCCACCTCCTTAGAAAACAAAAATGGAAAAACTAAGGGTAATGCTGCTCAGCGCCAGAAGTCTAAATCTCAAGATGCAGGCACTCGATGCACTCCTCAGCATGGAGAACATCGACGTCTGTGCAGTAACTGAAACCTGGTTCAAGGCTCCTGAGAGCACCCCAGCTACCAGGCTATACCTCATTATCATGCTTTTATTTAAAACCCAGGCGAACCACAAGGGAGGGGGAGTGTCCATATTCATCAAGGACACCCACACCTCCAGGCTAGTAGCAACACATGAAGCATCAGAGACCATACAGGTGCAACTAACCATAGGCAAAACTGCTATACAACTGGTAGCATGTTACAGACCACCCTCCCAATCTCAGGAACCCCACTCAGACTTCCTGAAGACATTGGAGGACATGAATGTATCACAAAATACCATCATACTGGGAGACTTCAACTACCCAAACATAGATTGGGTACATTATTTCTAGCCCTAACACCCTAGCCCAAAAGGTTCTGGAATTCATAAATTCAAATGCACTGGAACAACTAGTCACCTCTCCCACTAGGGGAGATAATATACTAGACCTGATCATCACAAACATGGGGACAAAATGCTCCAGACCGGAGGTATACCCCTCACTAGTGAGATCTGACCACAAACTAATCACCCTGGATATACATATCCACCTCCACCCCAGCACAAAGACCACAGTGAAAAACTTCTCAAAAGCAGACTTCACTCTTCTTAAGACTGAGATGGTATCCTTTAAGCCCACTGGGCCAGTGGATACCACATCCCTAATGCGAATCCTTCACAAATGCTTTCTATGGACATCTCCAAGAATGCATGGATCATCACAATCCCAAATAAATCCAAGTCCCTCTCCACCAAAGGCAAGCGTCCTGTCTGGTGGACCTCAATAAACAAATTGTATAACAAAGAAGGAAGCTACTGCATGTCAGAGCAAAATCCCATAAAGGGAAGACATCTCTGATCAACATTAGCAAAACTTCGTTCTCTCATAAAACATCAAGGCCAACTTTGAGAGAAAAATCGCTAAGGACACTAAAGATAACCACAAAGCCTTCTTCAGCTATGTTAGAAACCTGGGTGGAAACCCTCAGATATGCTCAGAGTTAGTTCACAACAACAAAAAATACACTGAACCCACAGATATTGCCAACATTCTGGCTGACAGGTTCAGCGCAAATTTCTCCCTCCCTCACCCCAAAGAAGAAATACTTATCCCAGCTGAATGTAATCTCCCTGTCATCTCAGATGTCCAAGTGAGAACCGCAGTCAACAAAGCTAAAAACACAGCATCAATGGGACCTGATGGTATCCCGGGTTGCGTGCTACGTGAACTCCAAGAGGAGCTAAACCCGCACATAAAAATGCTATTTAACCTTAGCCTTACTACAGGATATGTACCTGAACACTGGCGTACAGCAACAGTGATCCCACTCCACAAAGGGGGTACCTCTACAGACACTGGGAACTACCGCCCCATAAGCTTAACCAGCCTGGTCTGCAAAGCTATGGAAAGAATCATTATGGAACTCATAAACAGAGACATAGGGGACCTACAGACACTTGACCCCACCCAGTTCGGCTTTGTAAAGGGCAGATCCTGCCTTTTGAACCTGGTTGACTTTTTCAAAACAGTCACTAGAGCCATTGATGAGGGCAAAGCAGTCCATACAGCCTACCTGGACTTGGCTAAGGCCTTCGACACAATACCCCACTCAGGCGTCATAGATAAGCTCAACAGCTTAAACGTAAACCCTTATTTCACTAGATGGGTTGCAAACTGGCTAAAGGACAGAACCCATAAAGTTAAAATCGCTGGAGCAATGTCAGACTCAAAGCCAGTCACAAGTGGTGTCCCACATGGATCTGTCCTGGGACCCCTCTTGTTCGGCATTTATTTCTCAGATGTTAAAGCAAACATGGGAGGGTTGTGGCTGACAAAGTCCGCATGAATGACTGCAAACTAGGCACCATAGTCGATACACCAGTGGACACATACATCCTACAAAAGGCCTCACAGAAGCGGACAACTGGTGCCGAGTCTGACTTTAAACTAAATGCCAAAAAATGTATAGTCATCCCCTGTGGGAAAAACAAAGTACCCACAAATTATCACATAGACAGCAACCCACTGAGTATGGAAAAAGTAATCAGAGACCTAGGGACCCAAGTCGACAGCGACCTCTCATTTGACACCCACATTGCCAAAGTGGTTAGAAAAACATTCTACCTTGCACACCTCATCTTGAAGGGATTCACATCCAGATCCAAGGATGTCATTGTACCCCTATACACCTCCCTCATCAGACCCATGATTGAGTACTATGCCCCATTTGGTATGTACCTCACCCGGCATTTGCAGCAGCTGGAGAGACCACAAAAGTACCTCACCAAGAGGATCAAGGGTCTCCAACATATGTCTTATTCTGCCAGACTAAAGAAACTTCAGCTCTATTCAGAAGCATACCGCCTGCTCATAGGTGATCTCTGCCTGATGTACAAGGCCATGTCCAATCAGGATCTGATGGACATGCTCCACCTCAAAAAATCCAAATCCATCAGGACCACGAGAGCTAAAGACTTAAACCTCAGCACAAGTATGAATAGGACATGCTGGAGGGATAGATTCATAACCCAGAGGCTTCCCATGCTTTGGAACAAGATCCCAGTTCATATTAGGCAGTGCCCCTCACTGACTCTCTTCAAGAGAAATCTTGATGAGTGGATGGGAGATCGTAAGTTTACCCCAGGGGTCACATCTGTGTCACTGCTAGACAGGGGCACAGTAAACTAATTCTGTTATATAAGGGGACCTTCATTGTGTCACTACTAGACAGAGGCACAGTATTCTAAATTTATTCTGTACATTTTTGTACCATTTCATGGGGTGGCAAAAGCCACATCACTATGGCTAGGCTTACAAATGCCCCAGGGCAGATAGCCTAGTACTAAACTATGAAACTAAACTATGAAACTATGAAGTAGCTGCTGTAAGCTTGTAGGTGCACAAGGTATTCTGAAGATTCTTAATGATGGTGACTCCGTTTTTGGCACAGGCAGTGGTGGCTCTAACTTCTTTTCAATCCGGCCAAGGGCAATTATCACAGGCTTCCCCATAAATTGGATTTGGTCACACAAGACAGGGTTGTTTAAAACCTGAAAACCCTTGAACTCACTGCCTGGATGATACTAATTTTGCTATCTTTTAGGCACTTTTTTCTCTGGGGATGTGCAGCAAATACTAATGTAAGAAAAAATGCTAATAGTGAAATCACATTATGTTCAAGTGGAAAAGATTGTATCTAGCTGGTGCAAGAGCAAGAACCAGCACACTTTTCAAGCCTAGCTTCTCTAGTTGTTGATCATTTGTGTGAGTTACTGCCCTCTGGCCTTTGTTATTCCTGCATCATAGTTCATTTTCCCGACATTTTTACTTGTTTGCCCTTAGATCCTCCCTTTCTAACAATTCTCAGGCTAAATAGTTGCATATGCATCCATCTATGAAACAGTTGCCGGATCCTTGGTATCTTAACGTTTTGCTTGAAAAGCTTACTCTTTTTTTTTCCATTTGAACAAGCTCATCAGGCTCATTTGAGGTTCTTAACATGAAAACCTGTTTTATGCATTGCTCTGACTTCTGTTAGGAGAGTATCTGAATTACAAGCCCTTATGGTGAGTCAACTATATCTCATTTTTCACAAGGGCAGGGTATCTTTGAGAACTAACCTTTCATTTATGCCAAAAGTGGCCTCAGAGTGTACCTTGAGCCAGACTAGTAATCTCCCCATCCTCTTCCCTGAACCCAAGAACAACTCAGAAAAGATTCTTCACACTCTAGATTCTTACAGACCGCTCAGATGCTACCAAGACAAAACCTAAGCCTCCAGGAAAGCTGATAAGCTGTTTCTGTCCTATGAAGCTAAGAGGAAAGGACAACAGTGTTAAAACAGACTATTTTCAGATTGTCTCATGCTATTGCCTTTTGTTGTCACCATAGTAAGCCATTTCCAGGCAGGGTTAGAGCCCATTTCACAAGGGCTATGGCTTCTTGTGTGGCTTTCTGGAAAGGTGAGATTGAGATTAAGTGTTAAGGAATCTATCCCACTGGTTAGATTTATTTTAGGAATCTTCATAAATTTATTATATTACAAGTATGCGAGCCCTTGCAGTATCTAGTAATCTTCACAAAGAACCCCTGAAATGCATCCATTTACGCTTGTATTCTACCACCTTTGCAAATAGTTGCACTCTCAGGATATTATATCCTTGTGTATAGTTAGAAAACAGGGTTTATATTTTAATGTGGTAAGTCTTTTGTCTTCTGTTTTAGGAAGGGACTGGTGAAAGAAATCAATCCTAGTACTACAGGACAACTCTCACTGGCAGGTCTTCATCTCAGCCCTCTCTACTGTACTTGCAGACTTTTAGTTGCATGTTTTATTATATGTTATGCACTTAGAAGCCAAGTAAGCTCAATAGACATAAAAGCCTTTCTTTAGAGGTAACTGAGGAACATGGGATGACTGAGCAGGTTTCTTACAGCTGGACATGCAAGTTAGAGAATCAAATATACTACTAAAGTATGACATTTATTATCCAAGTTGATGTTTGGAAGGCTCTGTGGAGGCACAGGAACTGATGCTTTGAGTTCTAGCACTTTAAAAAGTAAAGTGCAGTTCTCACAAAAAGAAAAAGAGCAAATTCTGAAAGTGTTAAATTTTTTTAACTTTTTTACAGGGGAGCTTTAGCCCTTCCCCCACTCTGCCATCACCCCTATTACTTGTATATGCTGCTGTCAAGATCACTATACCTGGTAAATGTGGAGTCAGCCAAGCAGTGCCACAGTCACTCAGTAGAGGGGCAGCAGGTTCTGCATTGGTATATATCCCCCATTTGCTCTTACGATTTTATTGCTCTGATGGTCGTAATACTATCCTTAGACTTTCAGTAAGTAGCCCATTTGGGTAAGTATGTTGTGGGTGTACTGGAAGGGGCACTACATGTATGTTGTTTATTGTTGTCAGAGAGAACATGCTTCATTTCCAGTTTCCTTTTCTTCCATTGTAAAGTGACCTGTAAGAAAATTATGCTTTAGTGATTCAAGAACTGCAAACTTATTTGGGTAAGATTTTTGGGGAGTGTTTACAAGCATTCTTTTAGCTGCATTGTTCATGTGTGTTCTGTCATACCAGGAAAAAATGTTAAAATAAATAGTGTTACCAACAGCACCTTAAACAATTTAACTTTTTTACTGTAATTCTGAATTTCTATCTAATTTTCTTTATGATGAAACTTTTATAATATAGACTTTGATTGAACAATATCTTGTAAATGACCTTTGATTTTTGTCTTTGTCATTTTCTTTTTGCCCCTGTGCCTGCTAACTGTCAAGCCCCCCCCCCCCCCAAAGATGGGCACTGCCCATTCATTCCCTTACCTAGGAATTTCACCAGAGATCAGGTTGCAAGCTGTCTGATTGGAGCTTTCACTCAGGTAGCCACAAAGATGCTTTATGTTCTCACCAGTATCCAACATTGTGGGCATTTGTAAGAACCTAATCTCTCTGGGCAGGAATCACCACAGAGGCCCACAATGCCTCTGTTGGGCGTGTGTACATTTCCACAACCCACACTGAAGGTTATCATCAGGCAGTGGCTTGATGAGCCTAACTGTTGCCCCAGACCATGCATTTGCATTGCTGTCCCTCTTCTGAAGGACAGTGGCACTGCTTGGCTGACTCTATCCCAGCCTCCCCTATCCTGTCCTGTCAGCTCCATCCGGTATCCAACTACTACAAGAAATGTGGTCATCTGGAACATTGTCAGGGCTTTACTGTTTATTTATTTTAAATTTGTTGACCATGTGTTTTTCCGGACTACTCAAAAATCTGAATATTGGGTGGTAGTGCAGAAAGCACTGTACAAACTCCAGTATTCTGTGGAGTTTGTACAAAAAAAAAACACATAGAAAGGTGGCAACCCTACCTTTCAGTGGAGGCCCAGGGAGAAAAGCTGCAGTAAATGAAATACAAACAAAATCTTTTAAGTTATACAATATCAATAATGTCAGGCAGAACACAATTAAGATAAATTTGTAATGTCAAAGTAGCTGTGATAGTAACTATACCTAAAGCAGTAAGCCTAATTATACTAATGATATTCTATACAGGTACAGTTAAATAACTATGCAGTAAGATAGCTGTCACACTACAGAGTACTGAGTTATTTACAAATGTGGAAATCAAAAGACTGATTTAATTATGAGATAGAAAGGAAATGAGTGGTAAAAGAGTTAAGAGAGAGATGGGTAGAAGGTGGGGAGGGTGAAGACAGAGTGACAGCTGGTAAGAGAGTAGAGGAGAGCAGAGGTATAGTACAAGGTAGGGGTACAGTAGAAGGTAGGGGTACAGTAGAAGAGAAGGAAGAGAGCGCAAATGATATACTTATCCTGGAGAGGTACAGCTACAGAGTCAGGATTTTGAGAGGGGTTTTCTTAGATGTGTTTTGAATGCCTGCTGTTTCTCAAGAAGCCCTAAGTCATGTGGGAGGGCATTCCAGAGGGTAGCAATAGAGTCTGACTACAAGGAGGCTCCCAATGCATTTGGGTTTTAGTGATGGAGAGGAGAAGTTTGCCTTAAGAGCAAAGAACTTTGGTAGAGTGGTAGCACTGAAGCATGATTTTTAGATGCAGATACTTATCAGGGTAGTATAAAAGAGTATGAGTTAGTAGTATCTGACTATAATGGAGGTGATGTGGGAGTTCAGCCCAATTTAATTGTTTAAGGGCACAACAATGATGAGTTCTAAAGGGGCTATTTGCAGCAAAGCAAGCTGTGCTATTGTGTATTGTTCCAGCTTTGGTTGTGTGGACATTTATAGGTTAGTAAAGGGTTAGGAGGCATACAGTAGGGTGGACAAATGGTATGCTTTAGCTATGGTCTATTAGGTAGGATTATGTTCTATACAAGAGGCTGAGCCTTGGATGTGTAGGTCAAATTTCAAGTTGTCAGCAACTGACTCCTAAAAGTTTGGTATTAGGGACCTATTCAATAAGGGTGTTATTTAAATGAAGTGATTTTGACAAGAGTTTTGTTTTATCCCTATATCATACTTGAGCTGGCTATCTATGATATTTTTTATCTTGAAAAATTCCAGTGAACAGTTCATCAGACTAATTTATTGTGTGTTTGTGTGTGTGTGTGTGTGTGTGTGTGTGTGTGTGTGTGTGTGTGTGTGTGTGTGTGTGTGGCCATGCATGTGCACACATGTGTATGCACATGCTCTACTAATAGTCAAACATAAATTGCTAAATTTTTGAACATTTTGTGTACATATAACTTATTTGTTGATACTGATAACTTTATCTACATGTTCCTTTATCTTTGTCTTTCAGAAACTGTATTGGCCAACAATTTGCTATGAATGAGATGAAAGTAGCCACAGCACTGACACTGGCCCGGTTTGAATTGGCACCAGATCTAGCCAAGCCCCCTATTAAAATCCCACAGCTGGTTCTCCGATCAAAAAATGGAATACACCTTAAGCTTAAAGTTATTAATACAGTGAAAGCCTAAAATGGACAAAAGTATAACTTAATCATTTTTGAAACTTAAAAGATTTTGACAGAATCTATAAAAAGAGATGTATTATATATTTTTGAGCCTATGGAGTAAATGCTTTTTAACCAAGAAATGTTCGTAAAACTGTTTGAAATATGACCCCCTAAAAAGTACCTCAGTAAATTGTATTGGTTTGTTCAAAGACTAATCTATTGAAAATGTGTTGCCTGTGAGAGTCCAGTAGATGAAACACTGTAATAGATATACTGTTTGACTATGATAAAGTAACAATTATGAAAGCCAAAATAGTGGTTGCATTGTCTTCATTTCTTTCATGAAATATGAGAAAACAATAACTTCATCTCCTTTCAAATGCAAATTAACTCACACCAGAATAATCCCCTTTTTTATAGTCATAAGAGTATTCTTCCTTTGACTGTGAAGTCACATAAGCTTTGTCTACAGACAGTAGCTGTGATGGTGATGATTTTTTTATGGTAGTACTTCAGCTTTCACACACAAACTGCCATTCTCAACCACCCAATAACTACTTGTTGGTTGCATACACCACTGATTGATGAAGAGAAATAATTTCTTCCCACAGTAGTGCATTGTCACTTGCTTCAGCCCTCCTCCCCAGCATATACATACAGATGCATGCATAAGCACCCTGACAATGCAAATTAATAGTGGTACAGTTGTTTAAGTATGCTGAAATCGCAGTTGCTTTTAGTTGCTTAAACACACGTTACCATCCCAAACTCTTAAGCGGGATAGTAACATTGTTGCGTTCTAGCGAATCTTCCATGTGCACAGGAAGCCTTTGTCTTTTACATATATGCATGTATGACATATATGTATATGGTATTTGTGTTGTATAAATGATGCACTTATTAGTGAAAGGCAAAACAGTGTTGCCATAATAAAGAAAAAGTCATAAATGAATAACTGCAATAAAAAGGAATACAGAAAAAGAATCTGGTCTAAGATACCTTCTCCACATATGAAACAGTATAAACTAGATAATCCATTCATCCATTGCATTCAAATCCTGTTATGAGTAGGGAACATAAGGATTTTCAGCCCTTTTTTTCTGTATCAGACACACATACCTAGGGAGAAATTATACTTGTCAATCAACCTACTGCATTTCTTTGGGTGTTGGGAGGAAACTGAATTCTCCTGAGAAAAAACACATGAACACAAAGGGAACATGCAGACTCCTCACAGAAGGCACTCCAGCTTTGAACCAAACTGGGGAACCTCTTACTGTAAGGCAACAATACTACCCACTAAACTATTTTACTACCCAAATAACCTATTCCTGCATGTAAAGAACCATTAATGATACCCAATGTGCAGTTTCACAGAAGCGCCTGTAGTATAGAAAACATGTACATTATACGGAAACTGCAGCATGGCGTACATAATGCTTAAAAATGCATAACTATAAAACATAACAAGTTGAACGTAAGCAAATGTGAATAATATCATCTACATTATTATATTCCACTGCTTTCAAACTGCTAATAACACTGTACTGTGGGTTGTTAACCAGCACCCTCTGTTGTTGCTTAGAAGCTGACTATCCTGCTTCTGCAGGCTGTGTTTTATTTTTGTACATCACCATGGTGCTTTTTGCATTCATTGCTTTTTCACTGTGATAACGTTATCCATCCTTATTGTGTCTTGGCTGCTGTCTCTGTGAGGAGAGGATTTTATAAGGAGGGATTACACACTGACAGAGGTTGATCTATGTATTAATGAGGTACGTGATAGCAGAGCAACTATAGGTAGACTTTTTTCTCTGAGAGTCTGGAATTTGACACAAACAGAGAAAATAGAGTTGCTCATGGTCTTACTCATTCAAGTAATATTGGGCAGGTCTGTGAAATTAAGAATCACTGGCCGATACTTTTATCGGACCCTGATGTCAAGAAAGTTATTGACCAAGAACCGAAGTTCAGTTTTTGAAATGATCTTTCCCTGAAAAGACAAATCTGTTACAGAAATTTTAAACAAAAGATTTTTCTCTGAAATCCACTTGTTGTCATACTTTTAAATGTGGTACATATAAAGCTTTTAAATTTATATTTTCTTGTACCACTTTTTTATATCATCCTACTGGTTTACATTTTTGTTTTGACCATTTTGCACATTGTGGAAGCTCTGATCTTGTTTATATGGCTATCTGCACTGCCTGTGATCCATTATATATAGGAAAAATGAACCGTACTCTTAGGAACAGGATTTTAGAGCATGTTTATGATATCCAAAGGAATAGACCCACCAATGCTTTGGCAAGACAGGTCAGACCAAGAGGTACTGAACATTCATTTAAGTTTTTTGATTTACAGATAGATAGTCTGAATAACAGGGTTGGTGATATTAGAAATGTAACTGTGCAAGAAGAACAGAAGTGGATTCTGAAGCTTAAATCTTAATGTGAACCAAGCTTAAATGATAAAATGAGTATTAAGCCTTTTCTTAAGTCGCCCACTGAAGCATCGAGAGGGTATTACTCTTTGGAGGCTTGGCTTTTTTAAGCTAGCTTACTGGTTGAATTATTTTTCTCTGTTAGATGACATCATTGCTAATCAAGTCTTCTCTGTTGTCTAATTGGTTGTACTGTTTATTTAAATTCTTTGTTTTAATATGTTTTTAATGGTCTGAAGAAGGATTCCTGTTCTGAAAGTATTAACCTTGTTTTTTAAACAGAATTTTCATTAAACTGTTGAATCCTTAGCTGTGGTTGTTTGGAGTCATCCTTTCTTTCTCTACATGTATAAGTATCTTTACAAAGCCTTAATGTCTCCTCCATACTTGCCATTCACATTAGTGTCCCATACTTATGAATACATTACTCTAATGTAGGTACCCTATCAGCTCTGGGGCCAGTGTGCACCTTGTTTGTTGAGAAAAAGTGTACTTTAATCTCCTGCTGTAAACTCTCAAGTGCAAAACCCGCTTTGAATGACTACTGTGCAATCAATAGTATACTCAAACTAAAAGCATTACTTAGGTGAGATTATTTGTAAGCTGGTTTTTATTATTGCTGACCTCTGTTAGGGTAGTGGTATAAGTATATTTACTTAGATATATTTTTTATATATTTTTTACAACAAGAAATATTTTTATTAATAATAACCAATTTGGATGTCTTTAGATTATTTATTAATGAAGGAATTTAGTTAATGTATTTTTATTTGTGTTTTATATATGTGTGCTTATATATTTAAAAAAAAAATAAATTTTGTGATGACATCATTCCCTTTCTAGTGTAGGGCAGGAATGTAAAATGCTATTTAAGAAATGTAGTTGTGGTTTAACACTGTTTTAGTCTGATGAAGTTTGTTATTTTACAAACGAAAAGTGCTTCACTGTATTTCATTAAATAAGAGTTTTGCTTGCATTCTGGACTTTTTTTTGCAAAAACCCACTTTGTTAACATTCTAACCATAGTTTGTTGACCATTATCTACCGGGATGTACAGATTTACTTAAAACCATGCATAACACTTCCTATAGCATATCTCTTACTAATAACATCTACCTTCATTATCTTTTTAAACTTCTAGCAGCTTAAAAGCCCTATTTCTTTGCAACAGTGTAGAAGCCCTCCTTTGACCTCCATTATGAATATGAAAACCTCAATTTATATCCAATATCCCTTAGTTTCAGATGCATTCCTTGCAGTGATACAAAGAGAGGCCTGATCTTCCTAATGAACACAAATATCTTGCATATTTTTTTATAAACCATTAATTAACATTCCATGATAAAACTGCAAATTTAACTTCTCGGACTGCAAATCACTAGTTCAGTACCTTCTTCCCTGGTGTTAAATCTTCTCGTATTTACACAAGCTACAAGTAGCGAATGCATTCAAAAATTCATTCATTTTTTATTAACTAAACAATGTAAAACTTTTTATGAACTCGTAAATAGCAACAGAGATTTTGTGCAGCTTGGCTGTCTGCTGCATCCAGCTGCTGTAGGTTCTACCAAGGTTATCTACCAATATAAGTCTGTAGTAAGTGTACTGGAGCCAGCAACAGCTGGGTTAATGCTACTTAGGGAAGCTTGATATCAAGCTACTCTTTTGCTTCTAATGAGAGAAGGAGCTAAGGTTCACTGCCTCATAGCTGCATGCATTTGTGTTGAGACCAGCCATTACCAAACAGATATCACCTCCAGTAACCTTTGCCAAACCTCACCAGTATTACTCCCCCTTCGACCCTTATTAGTAAGCACCTGGAACCATGGAGTGGCACTTTTTGACTGTGTCTGTAGCCACTTTGGTTAAATGGGCATCCCAAGGCAATGTAGCAATTGTCTCATGTTTATTGACAAGCACCTACTACTTAACCAAAAAAAACACAGTATATGAGAGCTGCGATTCTGTAATGCTATCTAAGGCAAAACTCACACATGAAGACAAGTAAATGAGATGACAGTTCCACATAACACTACTTTCACTCGATTTGGTATTGTACATATTGCTCAGGGTGATCTGTGTCTCGCCTACAAGGCAATCTCGGACCCTGCCCTACTAGAGGTACTCCATATCCGTAAGTCTAACTCATGCATTACCCACTCAGAAGGCCTGAATCTAATATGCAGCATCAACAAAACCTGCTTGGAGAGACGGGTTTGTCTCCCAGAGGCTGTCCCATCTTTGGAATAAACTTCCATACATGTCAAACAGAGCACCTCACTGACCCTCTTCAAGCGCAACCTTGATGACGGGATGGGAAACCACAAATTTGTTCCAGGGGTTCCCCCTGTGTCCTTCACTGACAGGGGTAACAGGTGCTGACCGAGGTTTCTTTTTGGGGATAAACTCATGGCTAGGCTTGTAAGGGCCCCGGGACCATTAGCCTAGTAACCTCCTATGATCCTATTAAGCTTATCACACAGAGATCCTACCAAAAACGTGGACCTATATATGCTGAGGCTCTTAAAAGAAACCTACTTAAACCACAATGACCTCCTAAATGCTCCTAAGTGGAACCTAAGACATAAATACCCTCAGCCACCTCCCAAACATTCAACACAGGCAGCATCCTCATTGAAACATAAATCTAAGAATCACAGTGTCTTAATTCAAATGCCAATTAGGCAAAGCTCCACAGGATCCAATATCCTAGTCATAGATGAATCCAATGTGAGACGCACCACAAGTACTCATATGACACTGTTGTACTAAATGTGGGTGTAAACAACTTAGGATGTACTTCCCTGGACTATATGATGAGAGAGATGATGGAATTATCAGAATGTGTTTGAGGCAGATATGACCCTAACCTCGATTTTTATCATCACCAAGAATGATGCCACAATACAAACAAAAGATTATCGACTTCAACAATTGGCTTAGCTTCTGATGTCGTTCGAAGGGGGTTCAATACATATCAGACAGGGAGGATATGGAAAATAGTCCTAACTGCTTTGCCAGAGATGGCTTGCACCTGTTCCTCCAAGGCTTTCTTATATCTGCTAAGACCTTTTCTGCCCCCCACAGTAACTTTTTTAGGCAACTTCATTCTTCAAAAGTTTCCAATGTAAGAAAAAACAATCTGCATAACAAAAAGACACTGTTGCTCAATGCTAGGAGCCGAAGTAAAAGAAATCCACTCCCTACAACACTGCTTACCCTGGAAAACATTGATATATGTGTTGTCACAGAGTAATAGTTCAAAACTATTGAGAGCACCCTGTGAGTGCAGGGTTTCAATGCGCACCACACGTTTAAACCCACTGCACTAGATGGAGGCACTAAGGGAGGTAGTTTCTCCATATTTGTTAAAAAAAAAAAAAAAAAACTTTACCTCCTGACTAGTTACACAAGATAACAATCTGGAACTCCTCCAAGTCCAACTTAACATTAACAAGATCTCTTATCACATCATGACTAACTATAGGACCCCCTCTTTGTCTCCTGCAACCCATAACTCTTACTTAACTAGTATGAAGTCCCTAAGCATTTAGCCAAACACCATTCTCCTAGGGGGCTTTACTCCTTCATTAACTGGGAGATGTATATATCCTCATACATGAATTTCCAAAGATTTATGGGCTTCATCAACACAAACTGTCTGGATCATAGTCCATAAACCAACCAGTGTCAATAAAATCCTGGACATCATCCTCACCAGTATGGGACACCTCTGTTCCCTACCAGTTGTAACCAGTCAAATCAGATCAAAAATCATTTACATTCACCTTAAGCCTGAAGCCAGAAACCTCCTCTAATACCATGGTATTCATAGATTATTCCAAGGCTAATGAAGCTGAATGATGACCTGGTTAAATTCAACATCCCCTTCCAACTCGATGTCCCCACAGCTTATCCAGAAACCTTTACCACCAAATTATATTCACATGTGAATAGCTGCATAGATGAATATGTCCATTTCTGAACCTATACAATGCCACATTGAAAAATAAACCACTGTGGTGGAACCCAAATATAAACAGGTTCCACAACAAAAGAAAAAAACACATTACACACAAAAAAAGGAACATAAGTCTTACGATGCAAAAAAAAAAAGCTCTTGCAAAACTTAACAGGGAACTGTGGACCCTGATCAAGTCAACCAAAGCCAGATATGAGCTAAAATTGCCACCCAGGCAAAGAGCAACCACATAACTGTATTAGAAACCTTAGAAACAATGCTCAGCACTGCACAGAGCCAATTGTAAATGATATCACAAAATCAGACTCAGACAATATAGCCAATCTACTGGTGAATAAATTTAGCTATAACTTCATCCTCTCCCCTTCTACATTCCCAGAGCTCATACCTATATCTACATCATCCCCGCCAAATCTGTAATGAGCAAGTCCTAAAGGCACTATCCAAGGCCAAGAAAACTACTTCTATGAGGCGTGATATCATACAGAGCTGCTTAGTGGTCAGCCTAAAACAAGACCTGTCAGATCCTCGACAAAGCCTTTTCAGTGTCTGCCTCGAAATGGACTTTATGTCCAGTGTATGGAGGACAGAAACTGTCATTTCCTTACATAAAGCTGGGGCATCAATGTACCTGGCAAATTATACACTTATAAGTCTTACCAGCCTCATCTGTGAGGTTATGGAAAATAACATCATGTGGTAGGCATATGTAACATACAGAGTCTTGACCCACACCAATTTTGATTTGTTAAGGGTAGTTCCTGCCTGCTTAACTTGGCTGACTTCTTTAAGTAGGTTACTGAAGTAATGGATTAGGGAAAATCAGTACACATTGCATATCTAGACCTCACAAAGGCATTCAGCACTATTCCACAATTGGGTAGTAGACAAACATTTCCAGCTAAATGTTACTCCCTATGTAACTCTTCAGATAGCAAACTGATTCATAAATGGACCCCAGAAAAAAGACCTATCACAAGTGATGTACCACAGGGTTCAGTCCTTGGGGGCACTCCTCTTTGGGATTTACTTCACTGAGGTCAGAGCTACAGTTAAGGGTTTATGGCTGACCACATTTGCAGATGACTATAAACTCAGTGCTATCAGAAACTCCTCAGAGGACACCAATATACTACAAGAGGGCCTTTTTCAACCATTACCTGTTGTTAAAACAATGGACAAAAATTAAATGCCAAGAAATTTATAATAGTATTTTTCAGCAAGCAAGATATCCCTTGTGACTATCACATTGACAGCACACCCCTCAAAACTCATCTGCAGTTAGGGACCTGGGAACCTATGTAGAAAGTGAATTGTCCTTCAATCACCATATATCCAATAGTGTAAAAAAGTCATTTTTTACTGCACAGCTTATTACTAAAAGTATGGCTTCCAGGTCCAAGGATATGATCATTCATCTGCATTCTGTACTTATCAGGCCAATCATTGAGCATTGTGCCATATTCATTGTGCACCTGTCCAAACATCTGGTACAACTTGAATTCCCACTATGCTTTTTTACTAAAGAATCAAGGGCCTAAATCATAAAAGCTATGCAGATTGTCTCAAAGCCTTGTCCCTCTTCTCAGTGTCATACAGGCTGTTGATAGTTGATCTGCCTCACATACAGAGTCTCAACATACCCTATCCTGTCAGACCTACTACACATTCATAAGTCCAATAGGTACATAAACACCCACTTAAAACATCTTAATCTGTTCTGTAACATAAATAGAATGGATAAATATATATCACAAAAAAATACAACTACTTTGGAATCAACTTCCTCTCCACATAAAGCAAAGCACTACTCTTACACTATTCAAATGTAATCTGGATGAATGGATAGGTAGCTGCAAATTCACCCCGGGTTTAGCACCTTTGTCTCTCATGAATGGAGCAACATGTTATTTACACTTAAAATATAAGGGCTAAAAACTTCATGGGAATGCATGGCTAGGTTTCTAAAGAGCCTCATATATCAGTAGTTTAGTAAGTACCTATAAAACTGTACATCAGGAAAACGGCAATAGCATTCAATTTAAACAATAATTTGTACAAAGTTTCAAAAACTGCACCATGATATTTTTACATTTTCTCTAATACACTTCTAAGTAGGAATAATCTGTCTCTAACAAAAGAGACTTTCTGTGTGAATGTATATAACAGTCTCAGTTGTAGTCAGGAGAAGCCTGTTGTATTTTCCCAATGTATTATTCTTTCATTTCAGAGCGTCCCCTGACTTTGAATTACTGTCATATATGTAGCTAACTTTCAAAATATCTCCCTTCTTGAGTTAAATGCTGAAGTCCAGAAAAAGAAATAGTTTCAATCTGACTGAAGTTCTTTTCTCTAAGTATGAGGTAGCTTTAAAAAGTCACAGACCCATTACTCTTATAAGCTTCTCAGATTCTTTGATTTCATGTTAATCTCCTGCACTCACAACTACACAGAAAGAGGCTATTCCTTGTTAAATATGCTGTTTTTCTTTGGATGACTCTTGACTCATGACACATTGCAACTTATTTTCAGTCCAGTCCTATAACCTTACTTTAAATGTTTTTTTCAGATCATTGAACCAAGAAATTCCTCTTCCTGCTCAAGCAGATGGAGGCAAAAATTTCCTACAGGGTGTGCCTCTTAACTGTTATCAGACATGTTGCCCACAAAGACTCTTCTTCTTCTTCTTCTTCTTTTGGCTGCTCCCATTAGGGGTCGCCACAGAGGATTATCTGCTTCCATTTCTTCCTGTCCTCTGCATCTTGCTCTGTCACACCAACCGCCTGCATGTCCTCTCTCACCACATCCATAAACCTTATCTTAGTCCTTCCTCTTTTCCGCTTACCTGGCAGCTCCATCCTTAGCATCCTTTTCCCAATATACCCAGCATCCCTCCTCAGCACATGTCCAAATCAACGCAATCTCGCCTCTCTTGCTTTGTCTCCAAACTGTCCAACCTGTGCTGACCCTCTAATATACTGATTCCTAATCCTTTCCATCCTAGTCTCACCCAGTGCAGATCTTAACACCTTTAAGTCTGCCACATCCAGCTCTGACTCCTGCCTTTTTGTCAATCCCACCGTCTCCAACCCATACAACATAGCTGGTCTCATTACCCTCTTGTAGACCTTCCCTTCTTCCCTTTCACTCTTACTGCTACCCTTCTGTCACAAATCACTCCTGACACTCTTCTCCACCCACTCCATCCTGCCTGTACTCTCTTCTTCACCTCTCTTCCACACTCACCATTACTCTGAACTATTGATCCCAAGTACTTAAACTCATCCACCATTACCAACGCTACTCCCTGCATCCTCACCATTCCTCTACCCTCCCTCTCATTTACACACATATATTCTGTCTTAGCCCTGCTGACCTTCATTCCTCTCCTCTCTAGAGCATATCTCTACCTCACCAGGGTCTCCTCAACCTGGTCCCTACTCTCACTACAGATCACAATGTCATCTGCAAACATCATAGTCCACGGGGCCTCCTGTCTGATCTCATCTGTCAACATGTCCATCACCACTGCAAATAAGAAAGCTGCCCACAAAGACTATTTTAGAATATTAAATCTTAAAGGTGAAACATTACTATACACCCTAAGCCTTACATTTGATATGCTAGGTGGCAAAAGCATGTCTGAACCCTGAATAATGGAGAAAAACAAGTGCACTTATGTTGAAATCAGTGAGTCCTCTGTGCCTTATATATCTATTTATTTGAAATTCTAGCACAGGTGTTTGGTAGAACAAGCATTATACTACATTTAATTTAAGTAAATCACAATATCTCTGGTGTCCAGCCTTCCAAAGGTCATTCAAATAATACGGTTACTGTTTTAGCTCAACCTTGATTAACAAGTTATTGCAGTCTTGACTAGAAATGTTCTATATTATTAAGTATTTTAGCACAACCTTCAACTCTTCCTTTCTGATTTAGTCAGACAGCTACTTTCTGCCTTTCCAGCATACTACCCTGTAGTGGTTGAAGATCCTTCCTGTGCAATACTTGCTGTCTACAATAAGTCCTCATCTTCGTTGTGACTCAATGAATGGAGCTTAGCTTATGCATCTTCAGAAGCATACAATGTGACAGCCCCCCAGGAAATTTACAAAAAAACCTCTCTTTTGCCTAATTTTAGTTGAATAATCACAATCATATCCCAATCTTGTTCATTGTTCATGTATAACATTATTTAACTGAAAATATCGAGTGTACACACTGCTACCATACAGATGTTGTCTTCTGAGGGTTTTCCTCAGACTTAGGATAGTGTGTCTGCAGTATCTCAGTAGCTCTGTTGTATGCAGGATAATGTGCTCATAGCACTGCAGAACTATATACTACAGTCATGGTGGTTTCTTCAGTAGATCCCCTGTTCAAGACTAGCAATTTTCACTTACTCATGATGTTTAGTGATACATATATATATATATATATATATATATATATATATATATATATATATATATATATATATATATATATATATATATATATATATATATATATGTATGTATGTCTATATATATATATATATATATATATATATATATATATATATATATATATATATATATATATATATATATATATATATATATATGTGTGTGTGTGTGTGTGTCTACTTCACTGAAATCCCATTTCACTGACATATTTCACTGACACCAAACTACCTAAAGTTCAAAACAATGACAACTCATTTCACTGAATCTCATTTCACTGACAGCTTAAAATGCTAAATTTCACAAGACTAAATGGAAACCATACACAAACTCATAAAACTAATGGTACCCCTTTCCACAACTTAAAAACTACTTACATATCCTCTTAACAAAAAACAGACAATACAAAACCAAACTAAGTGGGGGGGGCTATTCCCCCGACACCACCCTAACTATATATACTAACTCCAGGTTGCACTACAGTGGGGAAAAGGCCATTTACCTTTTACTTGCCTCACAGTGCTCTATACACTGCCATATCAATTATATAGCTTACAATTCAGTGAAGTGAGATTCAGTGAAATGGGTTGTCAGTGTTGTGAACTTTAGGTGATTCGGTCTCAGTGAAATGAATGTCAGTGAAATGTGATTTCGGTGAAGTAGACCCATGTATGTGTATATATGCATATATATATATATATATATATATATATATATATATATATATATATATATAAAACAATTAGTGCAATCAGCTAAATATTGGCTATAAAACAATTAGTGCAATCAGCTAAATATTGGCAGCCTAAATATTGACAAAAACTATCTAATGTTCAAAATATTAACAGTTAAAAATATCTAAACACAAAACATTGGCAAAAACTAACCACTTCACAAACCTAAGTTTTTGCTGAGGGCAAGCCCCCCTGCACCCTCTACCACCCACTACTAATTATATATACTAACTCCAAGATTGCACAGCATTGAGGGAAAGGGCACATACCCTTCCCTAGTCTAACTTTATTTTGTCAATATTTTATGTTTAGATATTTTTTGCCAATATTTAGGTGATTAGATCAACATATATATCTTGTGAATGTCGCAACTTATTGAATAATACTATACTGATAGTCATAATACTGAGAAGTATCAAAATATTTAAAATTTACAATGTCAAACTCAAAATAACTACTAACAGTGTATATGTTATACATATGCACACTGCTCCAGAACACAACCAGTCAGTAAGCAATTTCACTAACCTGTTAATAAAACTCTGAAATGAGAGCTAACATGGATTCTGCAGAGGGGTAATTACAGCTCTCTACATGGTCCTGACCCTAGTCCAGGTTATGGCAGTACTACCATGCCCGAAAAAAGTCTATGGAAAATAGAAGAATTCTGCTAGACTTCTTGGGAAGTGTGTGTGTGTGTGTGTGTGTGTGTGTGTGTGTGTGTGTGTGTGTGTGTGTGTGTGTGTGTGTGTGCATGCGTGTGCACAAGAGAGAGAAAGAAAGAGAGAAAATATTATGCTGTGTAAAATGCAATTAATATGGCTAAAGGGGCACTTAAAAACATTTTTCCACAGAGATAGCAATGAGGAAGGGGCTTGGAGATCCAGAAGATTTAGGATTTTGAATGGTCGTGTTTGCATGAGTATTTTATACTCAAGGCAGATTTCAGAGAATTTTTTTCTCAGGTAGACAGGTGTGTGAAAGGAAAGAAAGAGACAACTGTAAATTTGTTTTTGGATGTGTAATGAGTTGACATATTTTAAAAATTCCCTACAATGTACTCCATCAGAAATGTTGGGGGAGAAAAGGCTGTAACTAAGGAAATGATTCTTCTGAGCTGGGCACAGGATCTGGATTGCCTAGACATAGTAAGACTGTACTAAGGTTAATGCTTCTGACTGCTGGTTGCCAAAAAAGCAATTACTACAAAGCAGAAATCACAATCTATACCAACTGTAAATTAAATACTGAATATTGTAAAAAACATAAAAGAAATGGAGGTGGAACTTTAGAAAAGGGAAGGAACAAATTACATAGAAATAAACAGCATTTGCAAGAACAATGCATGCAGCATAATGTTCAGGGAGATGAGTGAGGTTTAATGAAATGTAGGGACTAAGCAATTTATGTAATGTTAAAGTAAATGACAATTGCTAAAAGGAAGAACATATGTGAAGTGTAGAATGCATATAAATGAAAAATGTTAATATGGTTTATTTTCTTTTAATTTAATTTAATAAAAGTGTTTAAAAATAATAAAGTGAGATATACTTAAAATAATAAATACATTTTATCACTCAGGTTCCAGCTATAGTTAGTGAAGGAATGTTACATGCCAGATGGTGGGCTCCTGGACTTTAACAGTTCATATATCAGAGATCCAGTGTTGTAGCACATGCTATTGTAAGCATGATACAGTCCTTTAAATGTTGACCTGTCCATCAACACAGATGCTGCTGTTTTTAAAAATAGTGACAAAGGAATACAACGTAGCATCACAACAAGTGCAGGTGTCTGTCGATAGTAATGGCACTGACATAGTCTGAAATTCTGCAAGTACATTATAGTCAGGTATATATCTGGAAATCACATGCTGTCCTTATCTTATGCAAATATGCCTTACATCAGAAAGAGTATTGTTTGCTACCATAACCATAATAAAGTATCAGTTCCATCACAATGCTCTTTCATCACTGGCATTAGGATGTTGGAATAACAACAGAACTTTGTGTGGTATTATGTGACATTAACACTTATGTCTCCTATATTGTGGCACACTTCAGTAATTATAAAAAGTCAGAATTATATTCAAGCATGAGACAGCAGCATTTACTCGTTAATTGATAATGACAAAATGGTATCAGTGTTGAACAGATGTAATGCACTTTATAACTGGCATTGCATGTGTCTATAAGATTAACATGGCATTATATATATTTTATGAAATAATGCAGCTGAATGGTTATCGAGCATCTCATAAATAGCACAGTTTATATATTAAATATTATACACACACACATACACATATATATATATATATATATATATATATACACACACACACACACACACACACACACACACACACACACACACACACACACACATATATGTCAGAACCCATCAAAAATTTACTGGAATCTGAGCAGACTACCCCTTTAACTAATGTTGTCACTGCAAATTACTACTATTTACATCCTTCTGTGTGATTCACTTTAGAATTGTGTATATTTTAACATTATTGGCTTTTACCTTTGAGAGATAATTGATTTAATTTAATTAATTTACTAGTTCTGGTTAGATTGGGTCATACATTTTTAAATATGTGGTGCATCAAGTACGCTGTTTACTCTGATGAATTTCCGCAACTGATGGAATGAAAATGCTCAGGTACTGTTTCAATAAATTAGTTTTTAGATGTTGCTGTTTGCTCCTGTGGACATTTTCTTTGTCTTTTGCAGTTACAGAAGCAACAATTAGAACAAGCTTTAAGAACCACTTGCATCAAACATAAGTAAACAAGTAAATAATATCAATATGTAAGGTAAATAAATAAATAGGAAAGTAAATTTATTTATTAAACATTTGTTGACCAGGAAAGTCTGACGAGGACAGAAACTATTTTCAGTGGAAACCCAGAGAGAAATGCTCTAGACACATGTCTTTGGACTGTGAGAGGAAACCGGAGCACCTAGAAGAAATCCATGCAAACACAGGGAGGACATACATACTCTTCACCAGAGGCGAGAATTGAACCAGAGAACCTTTATTGTGAGGTGACAACATTAACCACTGCACCACTGTGCTGCCCTAAATATAAAAAATGCCAGAATGTGTCTACTAATGTATGCATCATTACATTAGTAGTATATTTCTAGTGGAGCATGCAGCAAATAAATTCTTGCAACAGAGACAGAGAGAGATCTTTACTCTAATGTACATGAACATGATGAACTTAAAGAAAGCCTGAAGACCTCAGTAGGACAGCAATCTGACTTGTTTCTCTGTATAGGATTGATTTGCCTTCCTATACTTACTACCCAACCCATTATATTTGGAGCATTCCAGGAAAGACACTGTGGAAATACGTAAGCAAGAGATAAGGTTACGTATCATATCACACAAAAGGAGACAGCTACCTTGATTATCCAGCTATCTGTTCTCCTCTCACTTCACATCCTGTGTTATCCTTCCTTTTATTTTATCAGCATTCCTACTTGTATCACAATGCTTGGAGATTTAAGTGCCACAAATGCTTTCTGTCTGTGTCATTCATAATGTATGTGTTCTTTTTCATTAAATAGTAGCCAATATAAATCTAGTCATCTCCTGGGGATAATTATAGGATTCATTTATTTATTATTTATTTACATTTGTGCACCGGGTAATGTCCAACTGGACAAAAAGTCCCTTTTCAGTGGAGACCTGGGGAAAAATGCTCCAGAAACATGGTTATATAACATAATTAGTAGCATAAAAGGTTACAAGTTACACAGAGATGCAGATATTGTTAATAAGACAGTAAAAACATAGTAAATAGCATAGTAAATAGCATAAAAATACTAAGCATAAAATGGAGTTATAAGTCATTCAGAAGGACTGTGTACATGTTTTACTTACTAATTAGGATTGGCTACTAAATTTTTGAGTAAACCAAAGAAGTTGAAATTAAGTGAAATTACCTAAGTAATATTGAGAAAGTGTCACGGACTAGGGTTGCCACCCTTTCAAATGGCCAAAAAAATTGGACATTCAGTACAAACATCAGATTTTACAGGCCGACACATACCCACGGTCAGTACAAGGCAAAAATCTTGGACATTCTGAAAATCTGGACAGTTGAGAGCTTGAAGAATTATGTCTATACCAATGTTCTGTGAACATCTTTGAGAGACCAGTTGAAAAGTACTGTCTGTAATCTACCCTCTCTCCTCCTCTCAATATCAAAGTGATACCTAAAGTGTAGACAGCTCAGAAACTAAACTATATCTACCAGCAGCCCAGAACTATACTATACAAAACACTTTCATCAACAAGGTACTGTCCTGTAATCTACCCCCTCCAATATTCAACACACTCTAAGGAAAAAAAAAAAGGAAAAAAAAAGTGTAGAACAGCTAAAACTAAACCACAAACTAACAGCCTATATACTCTACTATCTTACCAAACACTTCAATCTAAGGTCAATATCAAATACTAATGTGAGCTACTAATGTAAAAGTATTTTATATCCTAAACAAACAACAGTATCTTCTCCTCACTTACTTGGAAAATTAGTGTGTATTCTGAGTAAAACAGAGGAGCTAGTCCCAAACCATAAGCAAAAGTGCAGCTACTATTATGCTTCAGGAAAAACATACATTTAGTGTATTACCTGGACTTGCTCTGTGTGGAGTGGGATTAACCCCCCCCCCCTATGGCGAATGGAATGTATCATAAGAGCCCTCCATTTTAGCCATTACTATTTTGTCATTTCTGTTTTGTGTGTGCACATCTCAGGGGTATGTAACATCACATAAAACCAATGTATTTATAATTATAAATTACAGCGATCCTAAAGTGTAATTCTAACAGATGGTTCAGTTATAAATGTGATCTAAGTGTAGCTCAATTTAGCTCACAAACTGTATTCAGCTTTTGACTACTTTAAACAGTTATATTTGAATTACTATGTTAAATTGAAAGAGGACACTATCAGCGACTGCTGTGTTTAAGGACATTGATGTGTTTCAGTATTAGGAATAACTAAGCAAAAATAGCGAAGTGTCCTTTGTAACCAAACTGCTCAACTATTAGTGACTGGTCTTTTCAGGGCAATAATGAAGTCTAAAATGTGTTGCATTTATCCTGAATGATAGAGTGAGTCAACTAAACGACTGTTTGTTCCATTAACCTGTTGGCACAGCTTACTAACAGATCTTTATATACTTGTTGGATTGCAATTTTTATTTGTTCAGGTACTGTCCTGTAATCTACCCAAAGTGTAGAACAGCTCAGAAACTATCTACCAACAGCCCAGAACTATACTATACCAAACACTTTTATCTACAAATCCTACTAAAATGAAAGCTACTAATGTATTTTACATTGTAAAGTATCAACAGTATCTTCTCCTCACTTACTTGGAAAATTAGTGTGAATTCTCTGAGTAAACAGAGAGTGGTCCCAAAAACTAAGCAAAAAGGTAGCTACTATATGCTTCTTTTTTAGAGGCCCTAAAACATCTACTAGTGTATTACCTGGACTTGCTCTGTGTGGATATTTATACTTAACTAACCACACCCTCCTTTATCTCTAGCCAGTCCACTAGGCTCACAAATCACACTGCCTCAATACCAAACCACCTACACTAACTATCTTATAAACAGTATGAAGTCCTTCAGCCCAAAAACTGTAGTCCCAGACAACACTAATCACCCTACTCACTACCTAATCAACAAAACACCGCTTACTCACTTCCACTACTCCTATAAACCAAACATAATCTACCCCAAGTCAAAACATAGATAAACTACTACATAAACTGATGAAGCTAATAATGTATCTTAGAAAAACATAAATATAGATGGAGACATACATCCAAACCCAGGCCTCCATCAAATGACAGTGCAAATAAAACATCCTTGTTTCCAAGACCTCCTGACTCCTCTTATTTGCCACCTTAATATTAGAAGCCTAAATAATAAAATTCATAATCTACATGCTCTTTTAGCAACTTCCCTGACATTATGTGTCTCACAGAAACCTGGCTCAAACCAGAGACCAAAGATAAATCCTGCCACCTGGCTACAACATATACAGGAGTGGTACTGCTGTGCTCTTCAAAAGCACACCCCACTCAGCCAAATTAACAACCCAAAAACTACAACTAAACAAAGAAAAAGTATTAACCTAATCGTAATCTATATTCCCCTGGGAACAACTCTGACACTCTTGAGAACACTCTAAGTTGGCTGACAAATAACTTCCCCACAGAAACCATAATTCTGGGAGATGTCAACATTGACTGGAATCAATGTGTGTCAGAGACAGACCCAACCAATATCAATCTCCATGGCTTCTCACAAAATATTACCACCTCTACTAGAATTGGCAGCAACAAACAAAAAGAAAGTATCCTAGACTGGATACTCACTAACCATAAACCCGAAACTTATAAATCTGGGACTATTACTAATGAGCTCAGTGATCACCTCATTTTATATGGTAAAGCAAAAGTGGTAGCTGCCACCTCCCTGTACTCAGGACTGTTAGAAGCACCAAACATTTTGACATCACTAGATTCCGAAATGAGCTGCAGTCCTGTAACTGGTCAATCCTAAAACACCTCCCACTAGAAGAAGCTGTAATAAAATTTAACTCCACATTTCTAAACATACTTGGCCAAAATCAAAGCTAGAAACAAAGAGAAATGACACAAAAATCTATCTTAATGGACAAAAGAACTACTATTTCCAACTACAATATAAACATCAAAACAACCCCAAAAGTTTTGGACAGGAATAAACAAACTTCTCCATCCAGGCAGGTCCTCCACCCCACACCAGCAAACCTAACTATGAAAACCATGAAGTGGCCACATCCTTTAATACCTTCTTCATCGATGTGATCAAATCCTTAGCCAACCAACAAGTAGCCCCTGCTCCCTACCACAAGTCCCACCCAGAAGACCACAACCTGTCCCTACTGCATACATCCGATCCTTACTAAGAAACTAAAGCCAACCACTCAGACCTACTTCCAGCAGACTTTCTACAAAAGCTGCGGATGTTATAGCCTATCCATCTCAATCTTAATTAATCGGACCATAACTGAATCCACAATCCCTCCATATGCATGTCATCCCCTCCATAAGGCTCATCCACTGACCTCTCAAACTACAGACCAATAGCCATTTTGTCACCACTGGCAAAAATCATGGAAAAAGTATTCACAAACAACTCATCCACTACCTAACTCAGGAAAACCAACCAACTCCCAGCATGGCTTCAGGCCCAAACATAGCACTACCTCTTTCACAAACACTATCAATCTTAACAAAATTTCTCTTGGACCTATCAAAAGCTTTTGATATGGTCAACCACAAACTCTTGCATGCAACCCTAAAAACTCTCTATCTAGATAACAAAACCCTAGACTGGTTTCATGCCTATCTTTCTGATAGGCAACAAGCTGTGCTCTGGCAAAGCAAGCTCTCCGACCTCATACCCAACACCATAGGAGTCCCCAAGGTTCCATACTTGGCCCTTCTATTTTCCATCTTTATTAATGATCTTAACAAAGTCATCCCAGAGTCTACATGTATTCAATATGCTGATGACTCGACTTTAATTTGCTCAGATAGATCCCCAACTATTCTATTATCCAAAACTCAAGACTGTTTCACTGCAGTTGAGAATTGGTTATCAGAACGCCAACTGATCCTTAATCCAAATGCTACTCTTCCATCCTACCCATAAAACACCAACTTTTCCTTTTGTGTACAATCCAACAATGGAACCACCATCACCCCCGACCTCATACCAAGCTATTAGGGTACCATTGACAACACAAACAGATTTGATGTGCACATCAACCAAACTATCAAAACTGTTAATAAGAAACTGGGGTCCCTTTATAGAATAAAATCTTTTCAAAGTTGCCATTGCTCGCATCCATCTCCTTTCTACCCTCTTGTACAACAAATCGGATCTATCTAAAACTCTTGTTGTTATAATCATATTGCAAGATTTGCCACATGCCTAAACCCATCACTGTACTAATCTTCAAAACCTAGGTTGGATAGAACTACCAAATCTACTTCTACAGAAGCAACTTATTACTTACAAAATACTCTCTCAACCTGAAAACACTCCCCTGTCTGGAATAATTACCCTTATACCAACCTAAATAGACTAAGATCATCTCACAGATTACTACAATCAAATCCTGTAACTCAGGAGGTGACTCTCTGTTTCAAACACAGTGGGTAAAATATGGAACTCTCTTCCACCTAGTCTCACCGAATCAACCTCCTAAATACTTTCAGAAATGGCCTCCCACCACTTCAAATCCCACTGGCTTTGCCAATGTTCTAATCCAGACTAACCCATAGCTCCCTCAACCTCCTCAGTGAAATTACTATCCTCCTAGGCCTCAAGCCCATCTCTCTCCCCCTGAAACTAACTACTTGTAGGTTTGTTTCTTATAATAATTGTTCACTGTACATCCTAATGTAACTTTTTCTTACCTGTGTATACTAACTATATGATGCTTTGTTTTTCTCTTTATAATTGTTATTGTACATACTAATGTCACTTTTTTTTCTTCCCTGGGTATTTAGTGCATAACTACAATCGTATGTTAGCTGTCAAACATTGTTGTAACCTACTGTGTACTATTGGAACTTTTTGTAACCTACTATGTACTATTGGAGCTTTTCTCCCCGGGCCTCCGCTGAAAATGGACATGTGTCCAGTCGGACTTTCAATAAAATAAAATAAAATAAATAAATAAAATAAATAAACATTTAACAATTTACAGTATCTTTATTTTTTTTTGGCTAGTCAATTGTGTGAAGGAAGTGCCTTCATCAAAGGTTATGAGAGCTGAGGCCAAAGTAATAGAAAAAAATGGGGGGATATAGGTTAGTCTGGAGCAGAGCATGGACATAGATAGTGCGATAGGAAGTATTGTCTTAGTTCCTATTTAAAGTTACGAGTATGAACAATAGTTAGAATTTGTTGAGGAAGTGAGTTCCAGATTTTTGCAATCTTGAGGCAGTATAAGGAGTCACCATGAGAGTTAAGAGATTTATTTACTTTAAGTAGGACTTTGTCAGCCGACCTAAGAGAGTTAAGGTTCTTGTAGGGTTGGACAAATTTAGTTAGGGCCAGGCAGTGATCAGGTTTATATATCACTGTGTGGGTGATTAATAATTGGTTTAGTGCGAGTAAGTTTAGGAGTTCTAACCAATTTAGTTATTTGAGGGCAGTACAATGATGTGTTTTTTGGGGTAGGTTAGTAGCAAATTTGGCTGTCTGCAGGATTCATGGTTGTTTATTTATGTTTTACAGAGGTTTGTGAATATTTGAGAACAATAGAGTAGTGAACATAACAAATGGGTTCTTGCTATAGCCAGTCTAGCATGGTCTGAGAGATAGGGTTTTGCTCTGTAGAGTGTACCGAGTTTAATATGGGCTTTTTTAATTGTCTGCGCTATATGTTTGTCAAATTTCAATGCATTATCTATGGTAAACCCAAGATGTTTTGTTTCTTCAACAGGTTCTATTTTAGTGCCATTGGAAGAGAGAATAGAGAGGGGTTAATTATTAGCTAGCGAGGAAGGATTTGAAAAGACCATAAGCTTAGTTTTATTGAGATTTAGTATAAGTTGATGGGCTGCTATTTCTAAGCTTTAATGGATGGGCGTCCCCACACGTCTGATAAGATGCATCCATTTAAGTGTATGGATGTAGCCTCAAGTTGTGTGTGTGCTGATATGATGCATCTCGTTATATCCCTGGTCTGATGTCATAGGATAAAATGTCAACTGAAATCTTTTCTGAGAGCAACATAATGGTAAAAATATATTTTTGCAAATGTTATAACCCAAATGGACATCCATAATATGAGTGTAGGGAAAAAGCATCATAGCATTGCTGGTATGATATACCTTGGTACAGAAGGATTTGTTAGCAAATTCTGACAAAACACTTTAACAAAATGCTACTTCCCTCCACACAAATTTGGCGGTTGTACCATCCTTTTATAGTGAGTAAACGCAGACATCTATACTTATTTTCCAAGAGCAGCAGAATTCATGAACTTCTAGCAGTGTTTGAGCAAGCCACATTTGCATAGAGGAGTAAAGCCCTGACTTTGACCCACTCTTGAGTAATGGGTCGGGTGCCTGATGAAGCTGACATGAAGGGAGAGGAGAGATGCAGCTGAAACATCTGACATTTTTTGGGAGGGTGTGAGACCATGGGTTCCTTAATGAAATGTTTGCACTAATGCCCCCCAAAAAAGACTGAAAACACAGAAGAACAAATCTAGAAAATCACTCTTCTTCTTTAAACTTCTTTTTGAAGGGGGGCTTGCACCCTCCATGTGAGGGGCAAATCTCCCACACCCCTCAAACTTACATATACCAACACCAGATTTGCCATACCTCAGAGAAAAGGAATATTCCAAGAAATGGCATCTGAGACTTGTATATTTAAGTCTGTTCTTTTGGCCATTCAGTCTCGGTATTTCAGGACTCAGCCTAGCAGGTCATACCATTTCAAATGGTTATCGGGACTCACACATCTAGGGCGCATGCTCCTATGGTTGACTCACTTGCAGAGACCAAAGCTCCCATAGGACCACTGACTTCAGTGAGGACAAGGCTGTCCTGACTGCTTACGTCACTTACAGAAGTGAGTGTCATCTCCTCCCTGATGTTTATTGTACACCGAAGCATGGTCACATCACTGGGCATGTCTGTGAGGACAGGGCCACAAAAAAGAAAACACATACTACACCTGATGGCTGCTTAAATAATTCCTCCTCTTTGTTGGCTCTCCCCCATAGATGCAGAATGAACAGGTCAGCAGAGTGGGAGAGGGTTTGATGGTCAACAGACAGCGGGGGCAAAAAAAAATAGCAGTCTTTGTTGTTTAATTATGATAGTGCTTCAGTGATTATGAAGATTAGCACTCAACAGATTCAGAATTTTCATCCTCTGTTTTTCAAAGAATTTCTAATTAAAAAACAATTAACTATGAATGAATGACAGACCCTTTTAGTGTAGAACAGCATGGAACATGTAAGAGGTACTTTTAAAAGGTATGATGTGGCTCCCCATCACAATTTACCATAGAAACAAAAACTCACAGCAGGAAAAAATCATGGACTCAGGAGGAGACCATTATGTGGAGGTCTCCTTGATTAACATATTTGCCATCTGCAATTTTAATGAAAGTCAGAACAATGGTGCCATGGTCAGCTCTACTTTCTAGCAATGCTTAGTTTATTGATTAATTTCCTTGCCAGGTGTCTTTTCTGTAGAGTCAGTATCTTTTTAGTCAATCCACATATGTTTTTGATGATTATTTCCAGTTTCTCCACATTAGGGTTGTCACCTTCTAAAATGCTTATCAAAATGTGAGATTTTGCAGGACAAAACCTTACCAGCAACCAGTGTGAAGGACTGGATTTCACCTTTTTTTAATTACTTATTTTTTGAGCATGCTCTGATCCCCTACTTCACTCTGACAGTAGTTGCCAAAGCCCCACAGCAATTGCAGAGTCTACTGCTACCTCCATTTTCACCACTGGACTTATACTGAATTATGACCCAGGCCAAGATGGAACCTAAGGGTGTCCTGGGGCTGGTGCTGTCTAACATCTGTGGGATGGCTCTCTTTAAGGTCTACCCCAAATTTCCCCACCCCTCCCCCACTGGCTGTGTGGTTATGTCAAGAGGGTTAGGTGTG
The DNA here is from genome assembly GCF_019279795.1 of Protopterus annectens. Classification (NCBI taxonomy): domain Eukaryota; kingdom Metazoa; phylum Chordata; order Ceratodontiformes; family Protopteridae; genus Protopterus; species Protopterus annectens. The sequence continues at coordinate 1,078,361,006 of NC_056744.1, read as the reverse complement.
CAGTGGGAACATGCAGTGTCTCACCCACTTATGCTATAGTTCTGCCATCTTCCTACCCTAGTCAATTCTTTAGACTACACCCTTCCTTGTACAATTCCCAGTCTTTACCAGAGAGACCTTGGGGAGCACCCACGCAACTGCCCTAATTGAGATGCGCACATCCATATCACTCCTTACTGCTCTGTCAGTTGCCAGAGCTGCTAATTGCACCTAGGCCAGCTGGGCTGTAGTCAGGGCTTTATCCCTCCATACTACCAGAGTGGGAATTTCACTTTTTTTCCAAAATAAAGTAGGCTTGCCAATGTTTCAGATGCCAAATGTGGAACATTTTTATGAAAACATGTAATTTTGCAGAACACATCATACCCATGACCAGTACAAAGGACTGTCATTCACCTTGTTGCTAAAATAAAAGGTCACTTTTATAGAATTCAAGTTGTTTCTGATGTTTCATATCATAATGAGATGCTTCCCATCAATAATAAGAACACTAATTTTATGTTGCTATTAAAGGAAAAATAGTTTTTTTCTTTGCTCAAAATTCTCTGAACATTTGCTATTTTTCATGTTTTTTCACATGACACAACTGCCCGAATAGACACTGTCCTGCATACTGAGGGACAGGTGACAGGTGATGACCATAAAATAAAAGCTCACCCTTGCAGAACTGTATGCCTCTCAACCTCTTAGTGCAAGAATTCAAGACAAAGCCAAACATTTATTTATTTGTCTTTGTCGACTGTCCCAGGGAGAAAAGCTTCATCACAATACATTTATACTAAAAGGTGAATTTCAGACAGTTCTCAGAAAAAAATGACAGTTGCGTTTCTCAGAAAAAAACAAAAACATAATTACAGGACAGGTATATACAGTAAAGCATTTTCATGAACAATTATATGTCTATACAGTTCTTGTAGCTGTAATATCTTACAGAAAGTAAGTGGATTGAAACTGCAGAAGGACTGGCCCAGGGAGAAAAGTTTCATCACTGTACATTTATATTAAAAGGTGAATTTCAGACAGTTCTCAGAAAAATGGCAGTTATGTTTCTCAGAAAAAAACAAAAACATAATTACAAGACAGGTATATACAGTAAAACATTTTCATCAACAATTATATGTCTATACAGTTCTTGTAGCTGTAATATCTTGCAGGAACTAAGCAGACTGATGTTGCAGAAGGAAAGATATTACTGTAAAGAACCAATTATAAAGAAAAAAACATCAATAACCACCAGTATCCTAGTCCACAAACCAATACAACGCAACCAGTAAGTCCCCCCAAAAAATGTAGTCTCAGGTCTGGATGAAGAATCCAGTATATAGTAACTTTATTGCCGGTAACAAGGAAACATAAGCACTTTCACAGTTAATACTGCTTCATCACCTGTAGTAAAAGGAACATTCAAACTATCATTAAATAGAGTCAATTAAAGACACAACCAATCATACACACACCCACAGTTTAAAGTGCTAATGCCCTTTTTAAACATGCTAGCAACTTTTAAAAATGTCATCAAAATATATTAAAATACAAACAAATGCAAATACAAATAAATACAGAATAATCTTAACATTTATATACTTAAAAATATATAAGAAAAACATCTAAATAATGGTCTGGCTTTGAGCATAGGTTTAATGAGAACCTTATCATTAAGACCATAGCCAAAATCATTCCTTAGCCTAGTGATCCATTTGGCTTCATGCTACTATGTTAGATTCCTCACATCACCACCACGTTTGTCCTCATACACTCACCCTATGACCAAAAACTTAAAGATATGTTGTATTGTAGTATCCTTAACATGTTTGGCTAAGGCATTAGTCCTTATACAATTATTGATGCGATACAAATATTC